>NW_027273884.1:8382500-8487500 GCF_046630095.1 Trachinotus anak
TCTCCGTAGCAGACTAGCCGTTGCTAGAGTCGTTGTAGCTGTTGCAGACTAGCCGCCGTTAGCTCGTCCATCTTATTGGGGAGAGATCTTACGTTCCCTATGATGATGGAGGGGAGAACTGGTTTGTACCGTCTCCTCCTGGCACGTCACTCCCTACCTGCACAACTTCCCTGTCTCTTCCTCCTCCTCAGGTCGCGGGGAATGTCGGGTCTCTCCTCGGGTAACACCGCTGTTCCATCAGCTGTTCCCTGGTGTAAACAATGGAGCCATGGCTGCACGCCGGGTCTCCGGACACAGACGTAAACAGAGAAAAAAAAAAACAGTCGAGCCGCCAGTACGAACACCGCAAGATTATGCGTGTCCATAGTGCGCGAATAAGAGAAGCTGACCCTTGATCAAATATACAATTAAAAGTAGAAGAAAAGGGAAAAAAGGGAAAAAAGCTCAACAATTAGCAGGAGCTGCCGTAACAGGCTGCCACTCGTGTGGTGCCATGGAAACAGGTTTGAAGGTTTGAAGAGTCAGTGTTATAGATCTGCAGTGAAGAGAGTTGACTGAAGGCTCTGAATCTCATGGTGGTCAGACAGGAAGGAGTGTGTGTGTGTGTGTGTGTGTGTGCGTGCAGAGATCATATCCACTGGGCCTGTGTGTGTTCTACCTGGAGAACTGAACATGTTGAGTCGTGCAGAATAGGACAAACAGGTTCCTGACACTGACGCTCTGTGAGGGAACATACACAGGTGTTTGTTGTTTTAAGACTTAACACTGTCAGACAGCTCCTGAATCCCTGTGTGTGTGTGTGTGTGTTACCTACAGTTTCTCTCTGTCTCTTTGATGCAGTACACTCATCATCATCGTCATCATCATCATCCTCACAGCTCTTTTATTGCAGCTCTCACAACAGTTCATCATCTCCACATCTTTTCTCTGTGTTTGTACAAACTATCATTGTGTCCACACACGTCTCACTGCTGAAGATGTTTCTTACTGTGTTGATGAATTTCTCAGTTTGTACCTTCATCCAACTCTCAGACCTCTGTCTGTGATACTGTCCTGATCTGAATCTGTGTTTTCAGTTACATCACTCTGAACTTCCTTCAGATATTTATGAAAAAGCAAACCCAGTCACACACAAACACACACAAACACACACACACACACACGTAAATATGAATCAAATTTAGCATATTTTTCTTTGTTTATTTTTCAGTGTATAGTTCCACGTTCCATGTTCATCATATGCCAGGACAGTCTGTGCTGAGAGGTCAACATGTTCACACTGAACACGGCAATATTTTTATTTTTCCAACACTGTTCTACAGTGTTTACTACAGTGTGTACAGTGTGTGTGTGTGTGTGTGTGTGTGTGTGTGTGTGCAGTTCTACAGTGTTTACTACAGTGTGTACAGTGTGTGTGTGTGTGTGTGTGTGTGTGTGCAGTACAGTACAATATGATACCATCCATTCCCATGATATAGTGCAGTAAATAGGTGGCTACAGTAAGATCTACAAATGTTTAAGTACCATGGTTCAGTGGTAAGTATTTTACAGTCGTCAGTCAGGTGTTCACCTGTTCACACCTGTTCTCAGATCTGAAGGTTTGAGTGGTGGATGTAAACTGACTCATGATGAGCTGACCTCAGTCCAGCCTCTGTCAAAGTTAGGGTCACTCATTCACTTTGTGTCTGTTTTACTCTTCTGTTTTTAGAAAGTTCAGTTTTCATGAAAATATCAAATCATTTGTTGTGAGTGTAAAACCAGAGAGACAGTTTTATTTATTTATTTAAGACAGCTTTAACGAAGGTTTTCATTGTTTTAGTGGCTTTTACACAGGTGAGTGTGTGCGAGTGTCAGTGTTAGTGTCTGTGTTGGTGTTAGTGTTAGTGTCAGTGTCAGTGTCAGTTTCTCTGTTAGTGTCTGTGTCTGTCTGTGTTAGTGTCAGTGTCAGTGTCTGTGTCTGTGTCAGCATCTGTGTTGGTGTCAGCGTCAGCATTAGTGTCTGTGTCTGTGTTAGTGTCTTTGTTAGCGTCAGACAGAGAGGAAACAGAGACTGATGTTAATGTTGTTACTTTGATCTGTTGTAAACAGTAACATGTGACCTCTCTCTGTTTCTTTATCAAACTCTCTGATAAACACCACCTGTCCCTCTGTTCAGGTGTGTACAGTTACCTGTGTCTCGTCTAGAAGAAGTGTGTTATCTGGTAAACAAAGTGTCTGATGTTGTATCTTTCAACCATGACAATAATGACTCCCTAATCCTGACCAGGTGCTTTTCATATCTGAACCAAACCAACCTAAGGTCAGTGTCAGATCATCAGTGATGTCACTTCCTGACAGGAGGTATCAGATCAGGGCAAACATGTGTCATATCATGTTTGTTGTATGTAGAGTTTGGTCCTGTAACATGTGGTTTAGTGTGAACATTCCTGTTGACACAACTATGGTGGGAAAATGAAGATGCCAGATAAATTTCCCGCCTCTGCGAGTGTCAGTACAACGTCTCAGCATCACGAGCAAGTGCATTCAGGTCTGCACTCAACCGTCAGACACTCCCCTCAGGTGAGGCTCAGGTGTTGGCAGCTCCTCAGTTTGAACAACCTGCAGCAGCTCTGTTGCTAAAGCGAATGTTAATGCTAATGAAGCTTTCTAATTTTTACATCATCCTTTTCTTTATGATTAAATATCTTATGTGTATATTGAACATACATATTTATAATTAGATGTCATTAGATTCTTTATAAAGCCCCATACCTGCAGCTCTTCTCTATCTGCTTGTATAAACAGTGAGAGTGCGTCAGCCGTGAGGACTCTTTGCCTGCGGGGGTTTGACTCCCTGACAGACAGACAGACAGACCTTCTTTGTCTTCTCAGGAACAGCAGTTGTATTGTGGTGAACTCTTCCTCTGTGGTGGAATGTGTTGCTGAAACACACCCAGCTGTTTTCACCACTGACAGACTGTCACTGTGACAGCTGCTCCGTCTCTCAAGATTTATGATTTATTTATGGCATCAACATGTCCTCAGTGAAAAAACCTCAGCTGTAGAGATCCCCTCTTCAAACTGTGCAACCAGTCTCCGCCTCTGTTCCTGATGAGGGGATGCAGGTCTGCAGGTCTGTAGGTCTGCTGATCTGCTGGTCTGTAGATCTGTAGGTCTGCAGGTCTGTAGGTCTGCAGGTGTACTGATCTGCAGGCAGACACCTGATCTGTGACATCAGATTTTTAACCTTTGTGTTGTGAAATTCATTCAATAAATAAATCTGTCAAAATAAGCTTCTGTCACATTTAATCAACCATGATCAGAAAACGGACTGTAAATGGTGTGTACTACAGTCATCATCCTCACACACACACTCTCGCTCACACACACACACACACACACAGCTCTGACACAGTTCAAACATGTTATTAACCATAAAGTCTGTGCCACAGTCGGTCCAGACCATAGCTATCTCTCAATACAGGAGTAGTCCAGACTCCCGTACTTGGGAGTTCGAACTTCACAAGTTCAGCTCAGAAGTTCAGACTCCTGAGGACAGGAGGACTATTTGTAATTGGAACAGCAGCGTTCTTTCCTAATGTTAGCAGACTGTTGAGGTTCTTTTGTCTTTGGGATGAGTCGACAGGCTGATCTACCTGGGCCACACCTTTAACCAGGTGTTTCAGGGCACAAGACCTGCAACCAGGTCTCTAGGGATAAAATACTGAACCCTCATCATCCTCTGATGAAGATTGTAAATGTTCCTGGTGACAGTGAATGTGACCCAGTGATGATGCAGTGTGATAGCATTTAAACAAACATGTTACAATCTTCTGATCAGACTGACAAGCAGATTCCTTGTCCCTGTGACCTTGTGACCTTTTCTCTGACCATGTTTGTCCCATTAAGATCTCTACGATGTGAGATGAACAGGAGCAGGCTCAGCTGATTGGCTCCAGACTCTGTCCATCAGTCTCCCTGGTCAGCTGTTAGTTCTGCATGTCTGCTGCTCAGTGATCCTCTTAATGCTGCAGTTTAACACATCTATTTGAACTTGTCTCTGCTGCTCACTGTGATAAAGATTCAAACTGATCCTGTCATTCTCACCTCACAGGATGAAGGTTTGACTCACAGACTCACCCACTGCAGGTCAACACCATCACAAACAGGATTTATTTTCCTTTTCAGGCCCAACATAGAAGAAGAAGAACAGGAAGGTGTTTGACACCGATTCTTTAGGATTCTTCTGAAGTAAAGCTCTGAGACTCAGACTACATCCAGTCATACGAGTTACTGAGATTAGTTACAGGTTGGTCATCCTGTCCTCTCTCACACTACTTACTGAGGTTAGTTACTGGTTGGTCACCCTGTCCTCTCTCACACTATTTACTGAGATTAGTTACTGGTTTGTTGTCCTATCCTCTCACACACTAGATATCCAGTTTAGTTACTGATTGGTCATCCTGTCCTCTCTCACACTAGTTAACTGGTTTTGTTGCTGGTCCTCTCTCACACTAGTTACTAAGGTTAGTTACTGGTTGGTCATCCTGTCCTCTCTCACACTAGTTACCAAGTTTAGTTGCTGGTTGGTCATCCCATCCTCTGTTACACTAGTTACTGACGTTATTACTGGTTTGTCATCTGTCCTTTCTCACACGAATTACTGAAGTTAATTACTTGTTGGTCGTCTGTCTTCTCTCATAATAGTTACTGAGGTGAGTTACTTGTTGGTCATCCTGTCCTCTCTCACACTAGTTACTAAGGTTATTTACTGATTGGTTAGCCTGTCCTCTCTCACACTAGTTACTGAGTTTAGTTACTGGTTGGTCATCTGTCATCTCACACTAGTTACTAGGGTTAGTTACTGGTTGGTCGCCTGTCCTCTCTCACAGTAGTTACCCAGTTTAGTTGCCGGTTGGTCATCCTGTCCTCTCTCACACTAGTGACCTAGTTTAGTTGCTGTTTGGTTGTCCTGTCCTCTCTCACACTAGTTACTGACTTTAGTTACTGGTTGGTCATCCTGTCCTCCAGGGGTGAAAGTAAGCCAGTACAGTAGGGTACTGCGTACCACTAAAAGATTCAGTGGTGGTACACATTACCAGGAAGAGGCCTGCTAAAGCCCAAATTCAGAACCAGTCATGGCTGCACTTTAGGCCAGAAAATAGATCTGCTAGCAATATGCAGTCTTAAACATCAATTGCTTTTAACTCATTTTGAATTGCTTCTGAACCATCCGTGCTGTTTTGGTCCATGTTGGATGGAGCCTTGTCCTGACATCTTACATCTCCCTTGTCCTGACATCTCCCTCTCTTCCTCTCTCGCCCTGCTTCTCTCCCCCTCCCCTGGGAGAGATTCTGGTGGTCTCCTATGAGCCCAGCCTTCGAGACATGCAACACTACATTTAATGTCATTCCATTCATTGCAAAATGTCCCAAATAAAATCAATAGCAGAATAAGCAGTTGTGTTTCATGTTATTTCGTTCAATTTCAACAAAACAGAGAACAGCTTGAACAAGCTGTGTGTGAGCTAACGATTGGGGATATCACTCTCAGCAGTATGTGACTGCGCATGCGTGTCTGTTCCTGAAACACAGCGGTTGCTGAGGGGATCAGTGCATTTGATTTATTGTACAGGGACGTTTGATTTTTCTACAAAGTACCGGCAAAAATTTTAAACTACTTTCACCCCTGCTGTCCTCTCACACACTAGTTACCCGGTTTAGTTGCTGATTGGTCATCATGTCCTCTTTCACACTAGTAAATAAAACCGATAAAACAAATTTAAAGCAGTAGTTTAAACAGGTAAATTTCAGCAATGTTACGTTTATCAGTCCTTATTCAGTCCCTCCCTGTGGTCCACTGTTTACTCTTGTATTAATCCACAGACCAGTTTTATAATCCCTCTTTTAAAGTTAGGTTTTGTTGTTTCCCTCTTGGTGTGTGGTGTAACAGTATGTTGTGTTGTGAACCTCAGCAGTGTGGTGGTCTTATGAGCTCATCTGTTCATGTAGGTTGGCCTCACTCCCAAAGCTCAGGGATGGAGGTGGATCCAGGTTCTGACTGTGGTGGTGTTGTGGACTGTAAACATGAAAATGTGTTTGATATAATCTTCACCAGCTGTACATCACTGAATCTGTAACTAACATTTATAACATTACATAATTATATAAATATAATTCATATGCAGGTATTCTGTTGTTTCATTGTTCTACAAACCAGTACAGTACAGGACAATACAGATCAGTACAGGTCGGTACAGGACAGTACAGAACAATACGGGCCAGAACAGGTCAGCACAGGACAGTACGGTTCACTATGGGTGAGTACAGGACAGTACAGTTCAATACAAGACAGTACAGAACAGTATGGGCCAATACAGGGCAGTACAGGTCAGTGCAGGTTTGTACAGGACAGTACAGGGCAGTACGGGTCAGTGCGGGATAGTGCGGGTCAGTATGGGTCAGTACAGGTTAGTACAGGACAGTACAGGGCAGTACAGGTCAGCACAGGTCAGTACGGGTCAGTATGGGTCAGTACTGGTCAGTACGGGTCAGTCCAGTTCAGTACGGGTCAGTACAGATCAGTACAGGTAAGTACAGGACAGTACAGGTCAGTAAGGGTCAGAACAGGCCAGTAAGGGTCAATACGGGTCAGTCAGTACAGGTTATTACAGGAAAGTACAGGGCAGTACAGGCCAGTACTGGTCAGTACAGGTCAGTGCAGGTCAGTACAGGTGAGTATGGGTCAGTACAGGTGAGTACAGGATAGTGCGGGTCAGTATGGGTCAGTAGAGGTTAGTACAGGACAGTACAGGGCAGTACGGGTCAGTACAGGATAGTGAAGGTCAGTATGGGTCAGTACTGGTCTGTATGGGTCAGTACAGGTCAGTGCAGGTCAGTCCAGGTCAGTACGGGTCAGTACAGATCAGTGCAGGTCAGTCCAGGTCAGTACAGGTCAGTAAGGGTCAGAACAGGTCAGTAAGGGTCAGTATGGGTCAGTACGGGTCAGTACAGGTCAGTACAGGACAATACAGATCAGTACAGGTCGGTACAGGACAGTACAGAACAATACGGGCCAGAACAGGTCAGCACAGGACAGTACGGTTCACTATGGGTGAGTACAGGACAGTACAGTTCAATACAAGACAGTACAGAACAGTATGGGCCAGTACAGGGCAGTACAGGACAATACAGATCAGTACAGGTCGGTACAGGACAGTACAGAACAATACGGGCCAGAACAGGTCAGCACAGGACAGTACGGTTCAATACAAGACAGTACAGAACAGTATGGGCCAGTACAGGGCAGTACAGGATAGTGCAGGTCAGTATGGGTCAGTACAGGTCAGTACAGGTGAGTGCGGGTCAGTATGGGTCAGTATGGGTCAGTACAGGCCAGTACAGGTCAGTAGAGGTGAGTACGGGTCAGTACAAGTTAGTACAGGTCAGTACAGGACAGTACAGGTCAGTACAGGTGAGTATGGCTCAGTACGGGTCAGTACAGGTCCGTACAGGTGCACTGTGGAGCTTAATTTCCAGGATATGAACAGCCCACAGACACAGTCACGTTGACTGGATCTGAAGCAGAGTATATAGAGGATAATTCCTCTGGTCATGTAAATGTAGTCACTGCAGAGGCAGGCCTGTTTTAGATCTGACACACACAGCTCCTGGCAAAGGAAGACACTTGTGGAACATCCGGCAGTTTCCTTCTCAAAATCCTTTGTGTTTTGACAAGAAATTCCTGCAGTGAGCCACTGTTTGAAATGTGGAATTGTGTAGACAAGCATGAGTCTGAGCGGCACCCCCCCCCCCCCCCCCCCACCCCCTCCCACCCCCACCCCATGCCTTTGCTGCTGACACAGGGGCTCAGGAGGCTGAGCATACAGGCCTTGTGTATCTGTCAGTCCTCAGATGGTTACTGTCTGCACTGACCCTGTGAGTGATTTTAATTCAATATAGAAACATTAACCTGATGTGATGTTATCATCCTTTAGTGCAGTCTTATGTGGTTTCTAATGAACACTTAAAAAAATGCTGGTGCAGAGAAGACTGAAGCTCGTTCCTCTGTTTTCAGCCTGAGAAAACCAAAGTCTGTCATTAGACCAGAGTGTACAAATCCTTCTAATGAGAAACAGACTCCTTGATGTTGTTGGCCTGTTTGACGCCACCTTTCGACTGAGTCCGAGTTGAGTCATAATGAGGAGGCGTCAGCCGGGCGTGGACATGTCACTTGCTTCATGTTTGAGTTTCAGGGGAAGAAAGTCAACATGTGTGAAAAGAAGTTTACTGAACCAGTCAGACAATAAGTGACTTTGATCTGAGTTCAAAAGCAACAATTTCACATAAATCATCAGTTCATACGTGGCTCTGTTCCAGCAATCACTTCGTATTCATAGTGGACATGTAGGTGAACCTTCACCCTGACAGACTGATGGGGCCACATTAACCATCAAGAGGCTCCAGGGCAAAGACATCAGGCCTCTGTTGACCCCCAGTTTACATAAGTTTCATGATTTCCTCAGAAACCAACCAACCAGCTACTACAGCTAAAGTGATTAGTTCATGAACTGAATAGACAGAAATTCAGTTGGTAACAGTTTTGATAATTCATTAATTGTTGAGTAAAATTTCACTGGACCAGCTTCTCAAACATTAATATTTTTTCCTATTGTAAACTCAACGTCTTCAGATTTTTCTCTGCTGAACAGAGAAGACAAGACATTTTATACATATATATATATAAAAACTTCCTTTTAACAAGAAGAAACCTCTAGCAGAACCGGGCTCAGGATGGGTATATATATATATATATATTTATATATATATATATGTATATTATATTATATTCATATGTTATAATGTTAAAATAATGATCAAACTTATTGTTAATGAACAGTACTGTGAGTGGATAACTAATGACCTTTCCCCAGGTTTTCTCTGTGGTTATCACTTAACACAGAGAAAATTAAAGCAATACAGTCAGGGTCTTTATGATGGAGACTGGAGGACCCGTGGCACTTCAGTGATGAAAATATCATTGATCAATGATGTAGACAGAGGTGATTTGAATCTGGGACCATTTTGTCTGTTTGTTTGGTCCAGTCTAACAACCACATGTGCATCTTTCCTCATGAAGAGAGGTCAGTTGTACTTATGTTTTTTCCTGTCAGGTGACATGATGTTGCACTTTCTGATATCAAACTCAAAGCGTTTTCTGTCCTTAATGAACCATGTCCAGGTTTTGAGTCTATGTTTGTGAACTGAACATTGTGTCTACAGGTAACAGTCAATTACAGTCCAGGACAAATCTGAAATCTTAATTATTAGCTCTAAAGCTCAGAGAGAGAAACTGGTCACAAAGTTTAATTCCCTTAGACTAACCCCAATCCAGCAAGCAAAAAACCTTGGGGTGACCTTTGATTCCGAACTAAATTCTAAAGCTCATGTGGATCTTGTAACCAAATCTGCCTTCTATCATCTGAAAAATGTTTCAAAAGTGCGACCATTTCTCTCTCTGAGTGACACTGAGAAACTTGTCCACGCTTTTATATCCAGCAGTCTTGACTATTGTAATGCGCTGATATCTGGTCTACCCAAAAACACAATCAACCAGCTTCAGCTGATTCAGAATTCTGCTGCCCGAGTGTTTACCAGGACCAGGAGGAGAGAACACATTACACCTGCTTTAAGGTCCCTACATTGGTTGCCTTTCTGTGTTGATATTAAAATTCGTATATATTTTTTTAAAGCACTGCATGGTCTTGCACCAGCATATATGTCTCATGTGCTTACACTGTATGAACCAGTCCAGCTCCTCAGGTCCTCTGGCACAAGTTTGTTAATTGTTCCGCAGGAATAAAACCTTTGGCGGGCAGCTTTTAGCTTTTATGCTCCAAGCTGATGGAACAGTCTCCATGATGACCTGAGAGCACCAGGAAGTGATTAAATTTTAAAAATTTTAAAACATAAACTCCAAACGTTTCTCTTCAGCCTGGCTTTTAATTAAATATAGTTTTTAATCATTAGTCACTTTATTTCATTCACTTATTTTGTTGTGATTATGTTTTAAATTGTATTTAATTCTATTTTATCTGTTTTCTTTTAATCCATTTTTATCACAAATCTTCTTACACTTAAGAACTTAAGTTATTTTTATTTTTTTATCTATTTTATTCTTTCTCATTGTCAGCTTTCTTATGTGATTGTCCTTTCCTTTTTGTTTAACAGTCATCTGTGAAGCACTTTGAACTGCACTAACCTGTATGAAAAGTGCTATACAAGTAAAGTTTGAATGATTGATTGATTTAACACCTTCACTATTTAAAAAGTAAAGGTTTAGGTGTTGTCATATGAAGGCAGTTTCTCTCCATGTGTAACCTGCTCCTTCTTATTCCTGTTTGACCTTCAGCACAGCTGAGCGTTACCGTCTCTCAGACTCAGTCATTGGCAGTTTGAATGGTTCAGATCCTCTGCCTTTGAACTGTGGCTTCATCATCTAAACATATTTGTGTAACTCAGTTCTGGACCCTGTGTGCTTATTTTTCAACTGACACGTTTGTCCCATGATGCCATTGTTGTTTGTCTTTATTGTTAACTGATGATACACAGTTTTATCTTCCTGTTGACTCCACTGATTCCTGTAGTTGTTCCTTAGATTATATCTGCCCCACCTAACATAACAGCTGAAGTAAATGGAATATGCGACAAACCAGTACCAAGGTGTCTATACTCTAACTTTAGCAAACCTGTAGAATGTGTTTTTCCACAGAACGAGAACTATGAATCTGGTCCCATCACTTATAAGATTTTTGTGGACTCAGCAGGGACAGAGGGAATAACCTGTGTCCCTCTGAATGTCCACAGATTCAGGGTTTGAAGACAGAACAGAAACATATGAACCATCTGAACTGTGTGGTATCACTGACTGAGTCTCTGTCTGTTCAACCAGACTCCTGTAGAAAAACAAGAGCAGCATCTGGCAAACCAGCAGCTGTAATGAAGAGTCATTTTCAGATTTTTAACATTCCCTCAGCCTGTTGGAGCACATGCTCACACACACTCTACTGTGAAGTATGTTCTCAGTTTAGTTTGGCTGCTGGCCAGCAGGCAGCTCATCAGGCTGCACTTCACACATGTGTCTGCAGATGTGTCCACGGCAGCACGACTTCATCTCCCACAATCCCCCAGTGTTTTTCCTTTACATGTGTTCTTGTCAAATATCAGATAATCTAACATCATTACATCTCTAAAGATGCTTCAGAATAATCTAAAATCTATCACATTAAATTTAATTTAATTTAATTTTTTAATTTAATAAAACTGCTCACAGTGATCACTGATAACTTTGGTGACACACTTTCTATCTGAACATGAACCTTGAGCTCCCTGGATTTCATTCAAACACCTTCAAGGACCCTGAGGAGCGCACAGAAAAATAATTGAGTTGTTATTTATCCATCGTTCATTTAGATAGATAGATAGATAGATAGATAGATAGATAGATAGATAGATAGATAGATACATACATACACAGATAGATACATAGATAGATAGATGACATCAACACCAGGTGAACTGATTGATCAGCTGCTGCTTGTTGTCTAATCAATTGACCACACACACACAGGGTTTTAAAACACTGACCACATCACTCTGTCTTTAATCCAGAACACATGTTGTGTTTTTAAGGTCTCACGGTTTGACATTGTTGGTTGTTGATTATTGATTGGTGGTTGACAGTTAGTGGTTATAAATTGGTGGTTGTTGATTGGTGGTTATTCATTGGAGGTTGTGTGGTGGCTGGTGATAAGTTGTTGGTTGATTGGTGGTTATTGGTTGGTGGTTATTGGTTGTTGGTTCGTTGTTATTGTTTGGTGGATGTTGGTGGTTATTGGTTGTTGGTTTGTTGTTATTGTTTGGTGGATATTGGTTGGTTGTTGTTGGTTGTTGATGGCTGGTTATTGGTTGGTGGTTGTTGATCGGTGGTTATTGGTTGGTGGTTACTGATTGGTGGTTGTTGATTGGTGGTTATTGGTTGTTTGTATTTGTTGTTTGTTGTTGGTTATTGGTTGGTGGTTAGTGGTTTGTGGTTGTTGATTGGTGGCTATTGGTTGTTGGTTGGTGGTTATTAGTTGTTGGTTTTTGATTGATGGTTATTGGTTGTTGATTGGTGGCTGTTGGTTGTTGGTTTCTGATTGGTGATTATTGGTTTGTGGTTGTTGATTGGTGGCTATTGGTTGGTGGTTGTGTGGTGGTTGGTGATTATTGGTTATTGGTTAGTGGTTGTTTGCTATTGGTTGGTGGTTGGTGGTTACTGATTGGTGGTTATTTGATATTATTTGATGTTGTTTGGTGGTTATTGGTTGGTAGTTGTTGATTGGTTGTTATTGATTGTTAGTTGTTTGTGGTTATTGGATGTTGGTTATTGGTTGGTGGTTATTGGTTTTTGGTTGTGTGGAGGCTGGTGGTTGATTGGTTGACTGGTGATTATTGATTGGTGATTATTGCTTTATGGTTATTGGTTGATGGTTGTTGGTTGATGGTTGTGGATTGGTGGTTATTGGTTGTTGGTTTGTGGTTGGTGGCTGGTGGTTGTACAGCCTGACAGCAACAGGAATAAAACATCCATGGTATCACTCCCCTTAAATAACAAAGGTGGAGCAGGTTATTCAGTCTCTTCTTTTCTGCTGTTGAGATGCTGAGATGATGCAGCTCAAACATGCCACTTCTTAAAATATGAAATATTGACTTAGGACTTTATCTTCTGTTTAAAAAGCCACGGAGACACAGAGACATCAAATAACCAGGGCTGCTGTGATGAGACCTTGGACACTGACCAGCAGGTCCAAACATCAGGACCTGATATTAACATGTTTTCAAACTCTAGACATTCATTTCTAACCTAAACAATCTTTTTACTCATGAGACATTTACAGTAGTGGAAGTAAAAGTATAAGTCTGAGTATCACTCATCCTTTGACATTAGTGTTGTTTTCTGAGCAGCCTGCATGTCCTGAAGATGTGACAGAGACAAGTGGTAATACATGTTTCTTTATAATATCTATGTGACAGAGCAGCAGAGTCAGAGTCTGACAGACATCAGCTGTGGTACCTGGAAGTCCAGTTAAGTCTCTTATAGATGTTCAGTCATTGAACACAGACTCTGCTCTCTGCATGTTTAGAGTCTCAAATGAAGACTAATTAATTTCATAACGCGCTGTATGTTTTCATTTGTGCTCCTTACAAGCTGTCATAATGAGACCGCTTCAACAAGAAGCAGACTCTGAACCTCTGCAACTTCCTGTGAGACGTGCCCTCTGTTTGTGGGGCGGGTCACAGGCCCAGCTCCTGTCATCGCACCAGCTCAGTACTGACAAATAAGACATAATGTGTATTAAGCAGGTCCAGCTCTTCAGAGAGCTCTCTGTAAGTAACCTTACTGTTGCTGCTCTTCATCACAGCTGCTCCCTCTGAGCCCTGTCAGAGGCCACTCACTTTAAACACAAACCACAGATACATCAAACATGTAACTGCTGCATGTCACAGTTCCTACCTCATAACAAGAAAAGGGGGACAGAGTGGATCTCACTGTTTCACACAGCAGACACAACCTTCTGAATCTGAATTAAGAAAACCCCCAAATTCCCAGAGACAAGGACCTCACCTGACTGAAGAAGTTGGTCCCAGTCCCAGTCCTGTACCAGTCAGTGTGGGTGTATCCCGTGGGAATCAAAGCTCCTGCATCAAAGAGTATTTGCATAGAGATGAAATAGCATTGTGTCACTTCTCCAGTGTCTCAGTGTCAGTATCTGTGAACAGCAAACAGCAAAACCTCGACCCTGTGGACCAGTAAAAGGACAGTGAAACCACAGGAGGGTCCTGTTGGTGTCCTCAGCTGGTGTCACAGTAGAGCACCAACACAAACAGCAAAGCACCTACAAAGGCAGAGGAGAAGTTAAAGTTTAACAAACAGTCCTTGTCTGTCCTCATGAACCACCGTGACAAACTCTGTAAGTCATGTTTCCTTTCGTCCACCTTCTCTGGGTTTGACTGGGAAACATAAGAAATAGACAAAGAGGAGGGAAAACTGACCAACAATACAAAGACCACCTTTTATACTGATGGCACCAACAACTGAGACCAGGATAAAGTGCAGGATCTGACACAGGATCCAACAAGGATCCGGTGCAGGATCTGCTTTTAACATGGATGGTGTTACGCCATAGACACACAGGATGTGTGGCATGTGCATTGCGCTCGCTGATGCTGATCTACTGCGGAAAAACATGCTCCTACAGCTCTGTCTGTTTAAAGAGTTTACAGGGGACTCTGATGTTGGATTCCTCTTCATTTTTAATTAATCTCTGATTTATTTTTGACAGAAAATGTCTCTAAACTGAATGTCTCCAGCCTTAATGTTTTGATAGAGTGAGAGTTTAAAGATTTCAGTCTCTGGTCCCTGATGTTAAAAGTCACAATATATTTACTACAGTAAAGTTTTATTATAAATTATTATCATTATCATTATCATTATCATTATTATTATGACAGTTTATGGAGACTATGATGTTTGTGGATCAGGACTGTTGTTAAACAAACAGTGCTGGGTTATCTGAGTAAGGTGAAGGATGGGTTCATGATGATGATGATGATGATGATGATGATGATGATGATTACTACATATACAGTCTAGTTAAATGCAAGTCTCAGCCACATACAAGGAGCAGTCCTGTAGTTTAACACCTGTAGAGCCTCAGTAACGGTGTTAATCATCACACTTGTTAAGATCAGGTGTTCATCTGTGACTGAGCCCTGATCAGTGTTAGTGCACACACTCCCTGATGTGTGTCTGTTTGTAGTGTGTTAGTGCACTCGTTTCCTGATGTGCGTTTGTGTGTTAGTGTGTTAGTGCACTCGTTCCCTGATGTGCATTTGTATGTAAGTGTGTTAGTGAACTCGCTCCCTGATGTGTGTTAGTGTGTTAGTGTGTTAATGCACTCACTCCCTGATGTGTGTCTGTCTCTTGGCTCCATGGTGAAGCAGCAGTCAGGTATGTGTGCTGGAGTTCTCCCAACACACCTGTGTTTTCATTGTTTGGATTCTGTCCTCAGGGGCCTGTGAGGTCATTAGTGCCAACACAAGTGCATCATATAAATAAAGGCACACACATTTAACTGGTTCAACAAACAGCATGGTGGACAAACCTTCACAGTTACATGTTAGCAAAGAGCACAGGCTGGAGGAGGTTTACAGTCCACAGGTTATTTCATATACCCGGTTGTAAATAAACACATTGACCATGACATCACTGTCTGTACTAAGTGAAGTGACCAATCACAAAGCAGATGATTCAGGGCAGAGACAGTGACCTCAGCTGTCATCAGAGAAGGTGACATGTGATTCTCTGAAGGACTTTAACACATCATCCTCATGAGTCTGGTCAGTATTTTATATGAGCAGCTTCATTTTAAGATGATGATGATGAGTCTGACTGCAGGTAACTAACATGAACAACACTTCAGCTGGTCAGCTGGTCAGCTGTCACTGTAACTGTCACTCACTTTCGCTGTCGCTGTCACTGTCACCTGCCACTTTCACCTGTCACTTTCACATATCACTGTCACCTGTCACATGTCACATGTCACATGCCATATGTCACATGTAACTGTCACCTGTCACTGTTTTTTGTCTTATGTCTGTTGTGACAGACACTGTGACTGTATCAGTTCACCTGACTCAGCTGACTAACGAGGTGATGGTTATGACCTCAGACCACAGACACACAAACAGAGGCTGACTGTCCATAGGCTCTGCACACATACTGAGGAAGAAGATCAGAGACAGGAAGAAGAGCAGGAGGAGGACATGATCAGCACAATGAGAGACAGTTACAACCAGGTGATAGTGTCCACTCTACCTGAGACTGGGACTGGGAGCTGTAGTGGGAGCTATAGTCTCTTCTCGTCCTGCTGAGTTCTTTTCTCTGAGACCAGACCTGTGTGTGAGTCATCATCATCATTATCATCATCATCATCATCAATCACTGCTGCCTCAATGCATTAACATGATGGAGACACAAACACATAAACAGCGTGTTGTTGTGTGAAACTGGTCAAATGATGTCCTCTCAGTGGACAACTCAGTCTGCTGCACTGGACTCGCACCTGTGTCACATCTCTCTCTCTCTCCCTCTCTCTCTCTCCCTCGCTCTTTATCAGTCTCTTTCTCTCTCTCTCTCTCAGTCTCTCTCTCACCCCCCCTGTCTCTCTCTCTTGCTCCCTCTCTCTCTCTCCCATTATTAAATCATTTGAAAGTAAATACATGTGTCATAAAACAACTGAACATGACCTTTGACCTGAACTCTCCTCCTCAGAGTCAGTGTTGGTCAGTGTGCTGTACTTTTCCACAGCTGTGTGTGTGTGTGTGTGTCAGTATCAGATACACTGTTACAGTTAAACCTATATCTCTAGTATGTAAACAGAGACCTATGAAAACATTTTAATCAGTAAGGAGATTTGAAATGAGAGAGCTTTGACAAAGTGCATCCTGGGTAAATGTTTTTTTGACTTGTGTTGACCTGGTGGTTCCCTCTTCAGGAGGAGACAGATATTTAAAGGTGATTCCTGGTCTACCTGGTCTACCAACTCTGCTCTGCTTTTGTTGTTCACACATGTAGCCTGAATATAATGATACAGTTGTGTGTGTGTGTGTGTGTGTGTGTGTGTGTGTGTGTGTGTGTGTGTGTGTGTTTGTGTGTGAGTGTGTGTGTGCATGTGTATATCCGTGGTAATGTTCAGAGACAAAAAAAAACCTCAAACGTTTATAAGAAAAAACTTTTCAACTTTTCAAAACTTTGTCTTTTAAATTTTCTCTGAGTCAAAAAATCTGTGAGAAAGAATTCTCCTAAATGAAGGTCACACATTTAAGAGAAAAAAGAAAAAAAACCAAAAGAAAACAACAAAGGTTTGTGTGTGTGCATGTGTGTGCGTGTGCGCGCGCGCGTGTGTGTAAACTGCTGTTTCACTAACAGCCTCTACATTTGGACTTTACATGTGGTCTGTTTTTATGTCCCTGAACAGTATGTGTTCCCTTCACTATCTCCCTCTCGTCATACTAACCTCACTGACGTGTATCATCTGGACACTGGTCTCTAATGACAGAGTCTCCAATGAGAAGCTGCACAGCACCAACACTTCACTCTTCACAGTGAACTGAACCTTCTGCTGTTCATTAACAGGATGATACTGTAATCAGTGATCTGTGATCATCAAGAAGTTCACCAGCTCTTCATTAGAGTCTGGGGAGCATCCCAGCTCTGAGCGCTGAGGACGAACATGACTGGCTACATGTGGGTTATTTATGTAAAATTTCACATGTTGTTATTCAGTTCTCGTATATAAAAAATGTTAATCATTTGAATGTCGACATTCCTGAGCTCAGCTCTGGCAGAGAGCATCAGAAATAACCACGCTAAACATCGAGCTGTTTAGTTGCACATGTGGGGCTCCTCTGGCCAAATGACTGTTTTCTTTATAATTTCTTCACTTACCATGTCCCAGGCTCTGCTGACCCCGCTTACACACACACACACACACACACAGACATTACTCAGTCAGTCATCAGTCATTTCACTCAGCAGAAAACAATTATGATCAGGAGCTGATGGCTCAAACAAGGACTGACCGCTCGCTCTCTGCTTGTATCAAACACCTGTGACATGAAAAAACCTTGATGGGCCTGAACACTCCCTGAAAAGTGAGAAAGCTGAGATGTTTCAGTGGTGGAGCCATTGACTAACAACACCATCCCTAAAGCTACTGTGGTCAGAGGCGCAGTTGTGAACAGACAAGTGGGGCCCCAGGCTGTTAGGGGGCCCAGAGGGCTGACAAACTTAACTCCACAGCAATGTCTCAAAAGGCAGCTCCCTCCCCCTCGAACAACTACTGGATGATTTACAACGACATCTCAGAAACAGTGTTTCCAACTGTTTTCAGTAGAGCTGCACATTGAATCACTCAGGTTAAACCTCCTTAAAGGGGCTGTTGATGAGCACTGGCTTTATAACGTGGGTTACTTACAATGTTGAAGTTATGTAGTTAATAATTTAGGTTTGTATTGTTCTTTATACTCAAATTTTGAAAACTACAAGCTTTTCCATGTTCTTTATAGTTACATATAATTACAAGGCTTTTCACATTCTTTCATAAACTAATGTAAACATTTGGAAGTGTAAAAAATGTTTATATTTCACCCAATTTTTGTTGGTGTCAAATTATTTATTGCATGATGGTGATGAACATTGATTGGAGGGGGCCCCTAGCAATACCTAGGGACCCAATGGACTCCATAATTGTCACTGACTCCAGTAGCATGTCCATTAATTATAAGGCTTTTAATCAGATGCAAAAAAAAATGTAAGTTACATGATCTAGTCCCCGACATACACTATTGTAGATTAAATATCTCATGAATCCCAGAATTCAGGGTATCTATTAAAACGTAACTGATCCTGTCAAATCAAATACAGTGTGTGTGTATATTCTGTAATCTCAGCATATAACCCCTCTCACTGGGGTTGCTTGTGTAGTAGCATTCCAACAGTTCCTTATTCTCTGCTCTAGTCCATGAATGTCTTGTTCCAGTAGTCCATTTCTCATCAGGTTGCCCTGGTCCCCCAACACCCGACGTAGACTTTGTTGACCCAGGCCATGTCCAAGCTGGTATGAGTCTCGTGATTGCGGTTTCACTCATCCTGAGGTAGGCTGATACCATTAAGGACCTTGCCTAAGGGTCCACGCTCCCGGTCGCCCTGCCCAGGAATCGAAAACCAAAAGAAAGCCTACAACTCAATGCCACACACACAGATACTGAAATGCTTGGAAATGTATAACATCAACAGGACACTAAGAGCCTTCATCAAGAACTCAATGGGGCTGTGGAAAACAACTCCTAAGGCCAACTCCAAGCCAGTTCCACAAGTCACCATCGTGTGCAGCATATACCAAGGTGATGCACTATCCCCGCTGCTGTTCTGCATAGGCCTGAACCCCCTGAGCCAGATCATTACAAAGAGTGGCTACGGATACCGGTTTCGAAGTGGAAGGAGGTTTATAAGTTCAGTCACTAACTAGACAATAACACAATACACTGTATCATCAGCTCAACACTGGTCACTACTGTCAAAGTTTCACACAGTTACCAAAGATTTGAGTGAAATTTAATGAGGTTAGTTTCACTTCTCTGTTCTCTGTTTTCACATGAGCCAGTTATCTCTGCTGATACATCATGTTGAAATCCTCACCTGTAAATCGATGTTGAACAGTTTATATTACAATCACGTGTGGAAACTACACAGATGAAAGGAATACATGATGTCGTTAATGTCCCCTGCCTGTCGTTAAGGATCCAGTCCAACAGCAGAAGCAACTGTTTCTGCTCTAAAGAAAACCTCCTAAATTACGAGCATCAGTCATAGTGTCATTGAGCCTGTTAATGTTGTGCAATGAAAGGAGCTGTGTACTGAGAAAAGCTCAAACTGTACAGAGTAAGTTCAGAGAAGAGATCCAGCCTCACCTCGCTGTGTTCACCGTGAGCTCAACTAAAATGCCCGACAATTAGGAGAGCTGATTGCAGTCTCAGAGTCTGCCAAGCAGCAATTTCCATTGTTAATAACCAAAAGAAAACATTTATGTCTGATGCTGAAATTATCTTGCTCTGAGCGGCAGTGGCCCTCAGCCATTTGTGGTATTTTATTATAATTGGCTAGAAAAACAATGTAGACTTGGACCAGAGATATCGAGAACTACACAGACATGTTTTTTCAATTAGGTACAATTTTATGACCCCTTAGAAAAACGAATAACAACCACAGCACACATACCATGTCAGACTGCAAACATACATGAGCACACTACATGAGGAAAAACAGCAGAGGAGATCACCTGAGTAAACACACTCTACCTCTGATGTTAACATGTCTGAATTTAGTGTTTCAGACACAGTGAGGATTCATCCTCTGTACAGACAACAAACACAATAAATGTCATGAAATCTTTTCTTTTTTAAGAGGAACATGTTTGTTAATAAACACATCAAACATATAGTGAAGCACGTGAAGGAGGAGGTAACAGAGAGAGTTTATCTCTAAACACCATTCACACTAGTCTCTAACTAGTTACTAGTGATGAACTGATGAGAACGAGCTCCCTCCTCCCCCCTCAGTCAGGGAGGCTGGTGTTCATCACATCAATACTGAGAGCTTTACAAACACCACATACACCAACACACAGTCTGCAGGCTCCAATATTGATTTCAAAACACATAGTTGAACATCAGAAGTCATTATTGGTAATAACGTCACAGGGCGGTGGCAGTGCAGGGGCTAATGGTCCTTTCAAGGCAGACTGGATGTTGTGTAACAGTAGACTGATCATTGCTGCACTGCCAAGCTCCTCAGGAGCCTGAGGTAATAGCAGCGGTACAGTTAGAAGTCACAGTCCGTCATAGCACCAGCTCTGTTGTTGAGCTCTTCAGGAAAGGTCATGTAACACGATACAAACGGCACCAACTGCCTTCACAGTAGAAACAGAGTCTGACTAAAGCAGTAAAAATCTAAACCGTTCACCGAGATGAAAGATCCCTTTCTTCAGAAACAGACCAGAAGGAACTGCATTAAAAAAAAACTAAATCAGAGCAAGATTTAGGGCTGGAGCTGCAGAAACAGGGCATTTATCAGAGATGTGTTTTTAAAACAGGTTATCTTATTATCTGCATCATTCACTGAGGCTCATTGTCGAGTCACTGTCAGTTAAACACAAATCTGTTCTCTGCTCCACCTTTGTTTCCATAGTAACAGGAGGGGGTATCCTCCAGTTCAACATCAGCTGTAACCATCAACCATCAGATATGTGATGATAAAGACAAAAGTCAACACTGACTGAACAGAGTCATTCAACAGGTTTATCAATAATGAATCAATATATTAGTGAATCAACTAAACTCCAGATGTTGTTGTCTTGTCAAAGAACAAAAACATTTCAGTCATCAGACAATCAGCTGACAAATTGATCTACTACTACTTTCAAATGAGATTAATCAAGATTCAAAATTCAGGATTCATCAAGATTCAAGATTCAAGATTCATCAAGGTTCATCAAGATTCAAGATTCATCAAGATTGATTAAGATTCAAGATTCATCAAGGTTCATCAAGATTCAAGATTCATCAAGATTGATTAAGATTCAAGATTCATCAAGATTTAAGACTGATCAAGATTCAAGATTCATCAAAATTCAAAATTCATAAAGATTCATCAAGATTCAAGATTCATCAAGACACAAATTTTAGGCTGAAAGAAAAATATATGAAAATAAGGCAGGAAGTGAAAGTTTGCATGATTAAGAAGAAGGAGGAGGTTTGTTTTCACCTGTGTCTGTTTGTTTGTTTGTTTGTTTGTTTCTGCAGTTTAGCATGAGACATTGTTGTGAGATGCTAACACATAATTTTACACCACTGCCTTTAGTAGTTTTAATGTCTTTAAAGTAACAAGCTCTTGAGGTGCCTCGGTGGCTAACCCTAACCATTAAGGCTTAGTCCTAACCGCAGTGACCCGGGGTTCAAGTCCTAACCTTTGCTGCATGTCATTCGCTCTCTCTCTCCCCAGCTTTCCTGTCTCTCTCTCTCATTGTATCTATAAATAAAGGCATAAAAAGCCAGAAAAAAATTAACGAGCTCCATAAGAACCGGACCTTATTAAGAACCAAACTCAATAAGAACCAGACTCTATAAGAACCAGACTTAAAATTACTTTCACCCCTGGTTCTATCTCACTGTTCTCCGTGTTCCCCTCCAGTCTCAGTTCTGTCTCTCTGCAGCCTGACAACCTTCAAAACATGGGAAAGGCTGCCCTCAGCTGTTTGAACGCCGCCACCTGACGCACTGTCACAACACAGCCATCATGATTCACTGTAACATCACGACCTTGAACTGTTGAAACATCAAAGAAATATGAAGTTTATAAAGACGATGATGCCGACATGTTCAGACATAAACAACATGACTTCATCTCCACAAAGCCTCAGATCTTTTTCCTCTGTCAGAGTTTCATTTTTTCCAGAAACTATTGAAACACATCAGTGAGACACAGACATCACCATGAACACACACAGTGTCACACACACACAGTCCCATACCCACACACCATTCCACACACACACGCACACACAGACACAGTCCCACACACACACACACACACACACACACACACACACACACACACACACACAAACACACACCCACAATAACACACACAAACATACACGCACACACAGTCCTGCTGCTCACATCCTGATGTGGATGAATCCACTGCTGAAAACAGTGGAATTGAAAAAATCTTTTCAAATATGAGACAAATGAGAATAAAGACTTCAGATCTGTCTCATCACGTTTCATTTTGCACAATGAGGGTTTGTGATAATCTCAGTAAAAGTAAAGTCAGCGTTGACAGAATGTCTCAACCTGTGGATGGATCCACCTGAGTCCTGCTGAGATCCTCGTCCTTCAACAGCTTCTCCATCTCTGCAGAGAACTCTGAAGTTCTTCCCTGAACCAGGTCCTTCTTACCTGGTCCCTCAGTTTGTCCCGACTCCAGCTCTAGAAGAGTCCTGGTTTCAGAAGACTTCTTCCTCTTCACAGTTCTTGTGTAAACCCAACCAATCGAGTCATTTGTTCATAGAACTGAGATCACCAATTCCAAATGACACAACATCAAATTATTACCATTTCAAAATGCATCTCACACATTTGAGATGACTGTCTGTTCATTTCATTAAAATGACCCAACTATCAACTTGTACATCTGCCCAAAATGATAAGTAACTGTTTCATTCCTCTTATAGCATAGTTTTATGGACACCGAGAAACAACATCCCATCTTCACATCACCAAAGTTTCAGGATAACAAGATCCATTGACACCAACTTGTTACTGATGATTGATTTCCCCTTGTGGTACAGGTATAATAAGTTCCAGTTGCCATGGCGCAGCAGATGGCTGCCTCGGTGTGTTGGTGCGCACTTTTTTGCCTTATTTTCTTTGTAAATTCAGTTTTCTGCATTGGTTTCCGGAGCTCTTTCACCAGAGAAGAGCTCATTAACATCAGAGAAACAACTCCAGAGGATTTTTTCCACCTTTCTCGACTCACATGTGGAATTATTTTGGTCAGAGGTGCACTGACCGTTGCTCTCGCAGTGAAACGCCGGAGGAGAGGAAAACGTGCCGGTGCGCTTGCGCGTCTCCGCCGGTGTGGACTTCGCACACCGCTCCCAGGTATCTTTCTCTCCAACCTGCGTTCACTTCATACACCAGGTTGCTTTTTCGGGGTGTACCAGTCTCTGTCTGAGTGTGTTGCTGGGTTTGAAATACACAGGGATACAGTGTTTGTTGAAGATCCTCCTGAGTTTTTCTGATACCCCAGACACATGTGGGATGACTATGCTGTTTCTCTTGTTTGGTTTTTCTTTCTCAACCATTTTGCTACTTTTCTTTCTGGAAGCAGAAGCAGTTTTCACAAAGGTCCAGTTAGGGTAACCACAAGTTGTGAGGGCGCCTCTCAGGTGCTTGTGTTCTACCCTTTGGGCCTGTGAGCTGGTGGGTACGTTATCAGCTCTGTGTTGCAGGGTTCTGATAACACCAAGCTTGTGTTCCAGAGGGTGGTGTGAGTCTCCAACGACTGTCGTTATAACACAATAGGGCTCTAACGAAGTGGAAACCAACTCTCCACCAAGACAGTCACTCTAACGACTGTCGTTGGCACATGGAGCACAAAGGGAACCAGTGACATCATCAGCCTTGTGAAAGCCCCTCCCTGAGGTTAAATACCTGGGTCTCCACACCAGATAGTTGGACCAGTCCCAGCCTGGTCAGGTGCGAGAAAGAACTGATGAAGCCTCTTGGATGAGAGGTGAAACGTCTTCCTAGACAAACAACCAAGTCCAGTTGCTTTCGATTTAAAACTCCTTTGAGATACTGTGACCTGGACAAATGAGAATATTCACAGGCTTGTTTCTCCTCTAAGTTTTCCTACAGAATTGAGAGTAAACCAAATAGTGGAGGCAGAGCCAGACTCTGAACTGACCAACTAGAGCGGGCTGTGTTCAACTTGGTCCGGGCCAGAGATGACATTCGCCTCACGGACATCAGACAGCACATCCTGGACAGTGAAGACATCTTCAACAATGTGGCAGCCATAAGTTTGCCAACCATTGTTCACATGCTGAAAAGACACCAAATGTCCCCTAGCTGCACCATGTGCCTTTAGAGAGAAATGCAGACAGAGTGAAGCGACTGAGGATTGAGTAAGTTCAGGTGCGTTCAGTTTCATGATGCTTGTTTGTAAAAGATTCCCCATCATTGTACTGGAATCTATGATTCTCCTTCCAACGTGTCTTTTTACATAGAGGGTGATTGCCCTGGATGCTGATGAAAACCATCATTAATTCAAGTTTGTGGATGAGGCTTTAACCTGGCCTAGACAAAGAGGAATGGTTTGAATTTCATTGGCCAGCGGGCCACCATCAAAGTACCCGGACAACGTGGGGCCAACATCACCATCTGTGAGGCTGTATCAGAGGACAGAGTGGTGGGACGCAGCCCTTGTGTAGGCTCATGCAGAGCCAGAGTTCACCATCAGTCAATTCAATTCAATTCAATTTTATTTGTATAGCGCCAAATCATAATATACATTATCTCAAGGCACTTTACAGGGTAAGGTCAAGACCTTACTTTGTTACAGAGAAAAACCCAACAGTTCCCACAACGAGCAAGCGCTTGGCGACAGGGGGGAGGAAAAACTCCCTTTTAACAGGAAGAAACCTCCAACAGAACCGGGCTCAGGGTGGGCGGCCGTCTGCCTCGACCGGTTGGGTTTAGGGGAAGATAGAAAGAGGGGGAGGGGGAGGAGAGGGGAGAGAAGAGAGAGAGACCAGGAACAGCTGTGTCGGTAATGGCGTTATTAATAATAAAGACAGGTAATAGTAATAGTAAAGATGAGTAGTGGTGGATCTGGATCCTGCTGCTCCCGAGGCAGAGATACCTGCAGAATGAGGACAGAGAGAGGGAGAGAGAGGAGAAGCACAAAACTACGGGAGAGAAAAAAAAAAAAAAACAAAGTTAATGGCATGAAGTCATTGAGAGAGAGCGGGGGAGAGAGACAGAAATAGGGAGAGAGCGCCCAGTGAATCATGGGAATCCCCCAGCAGTTTAACTCTATAGCAGCATAGCTAAGGGATGGGTCAGGACATACCCGAGCCAGCCCTAACTATAAGCTTTACTAAACAAGACAGTTTTAAGCCTGATCTTAAAGGTAGAGAGGGTGTCTGCCTCCCGAACCCACACTGGGAGCTGGTTCCACAGGAGAGGAGCCTGATAGCTGAAGGCTCTGCCCCCCATTCTACTCTTACTAACTCTGGGAACCACAAGTTGACCTGCATTTAGAGAGCGAAGTGTCCTATTGGGAAAATAGGGAACTATAAGCTCTCCAAGGTACGATGGTGAGTCCACCATCAGTCCTTCATCAGTCCATCATCAGTCCACTCTCAGTCCACCGTAAGTCCATCATCACTCCACCATCACCCCATTGTCACAGAGAACAACAGTCTGGAGAACAGCAACCTAGAGAAAAACAGTCTGAAGAACAGCAGCTTGGAGAGCAACAATCTGGAGAACAGCAGCCTGGAGAGCAACAGTCTGGAGAACAACAGCCTGGAGAACACTAGTCTAGAGAACAACAGTCTGGAGAACAGCTCCAGGCTCCTGTCAAAGATTCTTCAACATGTAGAACTGAACAGCAGACATGGGATGAGTCTTCAATAGGTCTGGCTGGTATCAACACACACTGGCACCGTACTTGTCCACCTGGAGGGTCTGGATCTGAATGCTCCAACACCACGGACAGTCACCAGAGGGATTTCGCTGGATTAACTGGAACCAGTAAGTGAGCTGTGTAGGAACCAGGAAATATTCAGAACCACTAACTGAACCAGACTCTTAGACACCATCACCTGAACAGGTCCAACTTCAAGAGCCACACCGCTTACCTCACCTGTCCATGAAACTACCTCACCTCCGTAGACCAGACTGTCTCATTTAGGTTTGGGCTTTGCGGTCTATGAAGGACCACACCTTCACAGACCATGTCCTCCGATGGATTTGGCCCCTGGTGTTTACTGTATCTGTCTTCTTCCTCTCTTCCAGTTTAATGTCAGACTAGAACAGTTGTAGTGTTATGCCCCCCTCAGTCCTGGAGAACCAAATCTCCAGTACCTGTGATATCTATGGTTCCTAACTGTCACATCTTAGTTCTGGTGACGTCCCTGCTGTGTAGCAGGAGAACACAGGCTGAGGTTTGAGACTCAGATGGCTGGTAACAAACACACACACCCACACACACACCACAGTGTGTCTGACGCAGAATCTGCCAACAGCTAAAAATAATCAGAAGTAACACAAAGTGGATCTAAAAACATGAGATTTAAACCAGGAGTCAGAATTATCCTGAATGTTTCAGTCAGACTCAGGTGTACAGTCGTACTGTTACTGGACACAGGTCTCTGCTGTCAGAGGTGTGGCCAGTTACCACAACATCACTGCAGCTGTGACACAATCAGTCTGTTGTGTTACATACATTATTATTAATACTGTCAGTACTGATCACAGTTACTGTCAGATCATAGCAGTGAATTTACCCGTTAATAAACTCGATCAGACTCAGAGCTTGATCAGTGTGTGTGTGTGTGTATGTGTGTGTGTGTGTCCTCCCTATGTGGCCCTCAGGAACAAACACAGTGAAAACACAGCTGTGGTTCTCCAGTCCTCTGACAGACCAGACCTCTTCCATGGAGACCAGAGCATCCATCTGCCTAAGGGGTCTGAACCCCATGCTGCATCCCCGCCTCATGCAGCTTGCTTTATTTACTCTGCAGTCACATGACCCCAGCTCATTCTCAGCGGCTCAGGCAGAAGCCGAGAATGCCCCCCCCCTCCCCTCTGCAGATGGTACTTAGGTTTATTTGTGTTTAGAGGCCTTTGTTTTATTCAGTTGCATCAGTAAGCTGCTCCTCCACTGGGGGGGTCACATGCCTTTGTGTCAGACTGTGTCCAGCAGTCGACAGCTGAATTCTCTGGGGCTCATATGGTTTGGCCAAACCCTTTAGAGGGTCTCACTCCCTGGGATGGTCTGAGTCTGGACATGGAGAGAAAACATCTCTTCACTTCTTTATGTCCACACTGAGATTAGAGACAAAGCAGAGACACACACCTGTTCGCTGTCTCTGGTCCTGACTGACACACCTGTAGAGACCACCATCATCCTCTTCCTCAGTCAGTCCTGACCAAGATGACAGAGGAGACATGTGACCACACAGGACAGCACAGGTGCCTGTTGAAGGTCACATGACGACTCCTCCATTCACTGGGGTTAACCTCACTCTGGTTTCTGATGATTAAGAACCTGCAGTGTTCACATTTAATGTAGACCATGATGATGAAAAATTTCATACATTGTCAGGAGACACATTAAAGGAGACAGGTCTCAGCAGATCCAGGTCTTTGACTCTCCTGGAGGAAGACCTTCATCCCTCATCATAATATCCCCTCATGTGGTGTTTGATGATGATGATGGTGGTGGTTGAGAGCGCCATTTAACATGTTGTCCAACACATGATTCACATCATCATCATCCTCATCAGATAATCAGTGACCCTGTGACCTGTGAACAGAGACAATGTGGTCCTGAACAGATCCTCCTTGACTGAGGGGCAGGGTTAGTCTCAGACACCAGTGATTCTACTGGAGTCTAATGCTCCGTCAGTCGGTCTGATGACTGGGAGATCAATGTGTCCTCTAGAGGGAGCAAGTTAATAAACCACATTCATAAATATCAAATACAAATCATTAAAATCCAGTGTGAGTGTACCATTCACTGCAGCGTATCACAACACAAAGTCTTCCGCTAATGACAACCAGACCTGTTACTGATCTACACAGAGGACGGCTCTTTGTGCAACTGTAACACACAGACAACAGTTGTGTTATTGTGGCAGCTGATCACATCAAACAGTTAAAGTTGACTGACTAGACAACAGGAGTCGTGTCTCATGGATAACATACACAAACACTGAACCAACCCCTCCCCGCCCATCCCGCTCATCATGTCACTTCCTCCTGGGAGCTGAGAGTCATTGAAGTTTTTCCACCTGCTCCTCTGTGTGAGGCGACTGACAGGAGTCACAGCCTCATGTTGACTCAGCTTCCTCTCATCCAAAGCACTCCCTGAGGAGAGACGGGGGGGTGGGGGTGGGGGGGGGGTGGGGGGGGGGGGGGGTGCGGCCTGCGGTGATCCAGATGACATGTGTAAGTTCAGAGAGAAGTGATGGTGTTATTTAAGTGTGTGGACTCACACAAGAAGCTGCATCCTGTCAGCCACTGTGGTCGCTGTACCAGGACTCAGAAAACACACACACACACTGTTTCCTCACTGATTCACAATTCACACTCACAAAAGCACAACACTGACACATCACCAAGGTCATAGCTGGGCAGAGGTCACATGGAGATCGTCTTCCTGCCAGAAACGACCCCAGAGGTGGTCTGTGCAGGTAACTATGACCCAAAGTCACGTTCTACTGTCAGGTGACTTCGAGTGGTTATAGCGGTTATGACGGGAGCAGAGAAGGAAGTCAGGTGATGCAGTACAAAGAACCTGAAGCCCCATTAGCAGCAGCCGTCTGGAGCCCTCCCCTCTGTTTATCCAGGTGCAGGTCTCCATGGCAACAGGCTGTAGATCAGGTTTGAAGCTGTGTCCCAGTTTGACTGTTCATGGAGAAGCAGACTGATCTGTATTCAGCTTCCTGTCACCTGTCCAGACACTGTTACCTGTCTAGACACTGTTACCTGTCCAGACACTGTTACCTGTCTAGACACCGTTACCTGTCCAGACACTGTTACCTGTCTAGACACTGTTACCTGTCCAGACACTGTTACCTATCTAAACACTTTTACCTGTCCAGACACCGTTACCTGTCCAGATGCTGTTACTTTGCTGTTACACTGTATGTCAGGAGAATCTCCCAGTCCGTGGATGAGATCCTCTCCATCTGGGTGGAGTTCGACCGTGGTTGAAGGCAGGGAGGAGCTGTCTCTTCTTCTTCTGGAGCTGATCCCAACAGCCTCTCAGATATGAGCCCCTCTATCATCTCAGTGAGCTGCTGTTTGCACAGTCACCTCCTAGTCACATGGACCCTGAGGGGCCAATGACAGCGACACATCATCTTCAGATGATACCTGTGATACCTGTTACCCATCAGTCTCTGACTCTGAAGAAAGTCAGCTACATTCAGTTAGTCTCTGGATTTCTCTGCTGCTGTGTGACAACTGTTCCACTGATGATGATGATGATGATGATGATGATTTATGTTCTCTGGTCCAGTGGCTGAAAACAACATCAGCTCATCTTCTTACCTCTGACATAATAAATTATAATTTAATATTCTTCATTGTCCGTATGCGACAGAATCATCATCCTAACCTTCATCTTACAGAAGAATTCAATACAAACACGTCACTGTGAAAACATTCCGCTGCATTCATCACATCCACACAGGTTGATGATCTTGTTGACAGGACTGTAGCCTCACTGCGTGCAACTCTAGATACTGTGGCCCCTCTGAGGAGGAAGGTAGTGAGTCAGAGAAGGCTAGCTCCATGGTACAACTCAGAAACACGAGCTTTAAAGCAAAATTCAAGGAAGCTAGAAAGGAAGTGGCGTTCTACTAACCTGGAAGAATCTCTAAAGGCTTGGAAAGACAGCCTATTGGCGTATAAAAAAAGCCTCCGTAAAGCCAGAACATCCTATTATTCATCATTGATAGAAGAAAACAAGAACAATCCCAGGTTTCTGTTCAGCACTGTAGCCAGGCTGACAGACAGCCACAGCTCTGTTGACCCATCTATACCTTTAGCCCTCAGTTGTAATGACTTCATGAGCTTCTTTACAGATAAAATTGTCTCTGTTAGAGAAAAAATTCACCATCTCCTCCCCACAGCTGGCTCAGATGTACTGTCCAGTTCAGCAGCCTCAGAGTCCACTGTAACTGGCTTATATTTTGACTGTTTCTCTCCTGTACATCTCCCTGAGCTCACTTCAACAGTTTCATCATCTAAACCATTGACTTGTCTTCTTGACCCCGTTCCAACAAGGTTGTTCAAAGAGGTTTTTCCTTTACTTGACACCTCTATATTAAGTCTGATTAACTTATCTTTATCAACTGGTTATGTACCGCAGGCTTTTAAAGTTGCAGTAATTAAACCTCTACTTAAAAAGCCTACTCTTGATCCTCATGTTTTAGCCAATTATAGACCTATATCCAACCTCCCCTTTATTTCCAAAATCCTTGAGAAGGTCGTTGCAAACCAGTTATGTGATTATTTGCACAGGAATGGTTTGTTTGAAGATTTTCAGTCAGGTTTTAGAGTCCATCATAGCACAGAAACTGCTCTGGTTAAGGTTACCAATGATCTCCTCATAGCTTCAGACAATGGACTTGTCTCTGTACTTGTCCTACTAGATCTTAGTGCCGCATTTGACACCATCGATCATAAGATTTTATTACAGAGACTAGAACATATGGTCGGCATCAAAGGAACCGCACTAAGCTGGTTTAAGTCATATCTGTCAGATAGACTCCAGTTTGTTCATGTTAATAATGACTCCTCTATCATAACTAAAGTCAGTCATGGAGTTCCACAAGGTTCTGTGCTAGGACCAATGCTCTTCAGTCTATATATGCTTCCTCTGGGAAACATTATTAGGAGGCACCAGATGAATTTTCATTGTTACGCAGATGACACCCAGCTGTACTTATCCATGAAGCCAGGTGAGACTAACCAGGTAGCCAAGCTTCAGGTGTGTCTTAAGGACATAAAAATCTGGATGACCAGTAATTTCTTACTCTTAAATTCAGACAAAACTGAAGTTATTGTAATTGGCCCAAAACACCTCAGAGATACACTATGTGATAATATACTGACTCTGGATGACATCACCTTGGCCTCCAGTGCTACAGTCAGAAACCTTGGTGTCATTTTTGACCAGGACTTGTCCTTTACTTCACATATAAAGCAAGTCTCTAGGACAGCCTTCTTCCACCTGCGCAATATTGCTAAAATCAGACCCATTCTGTGTCTAAAGGATGCTGAAAAACTAGTTCATGCATTTGTTACCTCAAGACTGGACTACTGTAACTCTTTATTGTCAGGATGTCCCAAAAATTCAGTAAAAAGCCTCCAATTGATCCAGAATGCGGCAGCACGAGTACTGACAGGAACTAGGAAATGAGATCACATCTCTCCTGTGTTAGCCTCTCTGCATTGGCTCCCTGTAAAATCCAGAATCGAATTTAAAATCCTCCTCCTCACTTACAAAGCCATTAATGGTCAGGCACCATCGTACCTTGGAGAGCTTATAGTTCCCTATTTTCCCAATAGGACACTTCGCTCTCTAAATGCAGGTCAACTTGTGGTTCCCAGAGTTTGTAAGAGTAGAATGGGGGGCAGAGCCTTCAGCTATCAGGCTCCTCTCCTGTGGAACCAGCTCCCAGTGTGGGTTCGGGAGGCAGACACCCTCTCTACCTTTAAGATCACGCTTAAAACTGTCTTGTTTAGTAGAGCTTATAGTTAGGGCTGGCTCGGGTATGTCCTGACCCATCCCTTAGTTATGCTGCTATAGAGCTAGACTGCTGGGGGATTCCCATGATTCACTGGGTGCTCTCTCCCTATTTCTGTCTCTCTCCCCCTCTCTCTCTCTCGATGACCTCATGCCATTAACTTTGTTTCCTTTTCTCTCCCGTAGTTTGTGCTTCTCCTCTCTCTCCCTCTCTCTGTCCTCATTCTGCAGGTATCTCTGCCTCGGGAGCAGCAGGATCCAGATCCACCACTACTCATCTTTACTATTAACCACTGTTACCTGTCATCATTATTATTGATAACACCATTACCTACACAGCTGTTCCTGGTCTCTCTCTCTCTCTCTCTCTCTCTCTCTCTCTCTTCTCTCCCCTCTCCTCCCCCTCCCCCTCTTTCTATCTTCTCCTAAACCCAACCGGTCGAGGCAGACGGCCGCCCACCCTGAGCCCGGTTCTGTTGGAGGTTTCTTCCTGTTAAAAGGGAGTTTTTCCTCCCCCCTGTCGCCAAGCGCTTGCTCGTTGTGGGAACTGTTGGGTTTTTCTCTGTAACAAAGTAAGGTCTTGACCTTACCCTGTAAAGTGCCTTGAGATAATGTATATTATGATTTGGCGCTATACAAATAAAATTGAATTGAATTGAATTGAATTCAGACTTGACTAAAAGAATTATGAGCAAACTGTAAAGTGTTAAAGTACTCAAAGTGGAGTAACATCTGTTACACCTGGAGAAAGCCTGAACCAAGCATAAAACATACAGACGCCTCCTTTTCCCCTCCCCCAACAATGTGCAGAGCCTCAACCATCAGCACAGCCAAAACAACAACAACCTGTAATGTTGTTCTCTAACTGGCCTAAACAAAGATGGCATCCTCTCCCCCTACACTGTGTTAGAAGATCTTCACAACACACATCACTCTGATCAACAGTCAACACTAAATCAGAACGCACAACGCAGTCGGGTTTCCTCATGACTGAATGTGTGTTGTGGGGTCTCCACACTCCACGTCCCTCTGCCATCTAGTCTCGCTCTATGTGTTATTTCATCAGATATGTTCGTGCACGCCTGGCATGGTAACATGGGAAACGAGGGTGAGGAAATGGTGCGTTCAAGCTCTATCAGACTGAAGGAGACCTCCATCTGAGAATCAGATACCACTTATCTGTCACTAATGACTTAACTGGCTCCTTATAAAGGCCTTTTTCTATATGAATGCTTCTGTGCACAACAGACACTGTTCACAACTCAAGGCATTTGGCAAATGTCAGATTTCAGACTGACAAATAGAAAATGCTGTTGGCTGTGTTTTCAGCGAGACCTGTAGACGTCTGCTGGAGGCCCAGAGAAGGTTTATCACATCCATGAGTGTTCATGAAACCTGGCTGTTCCCAGACTTTCAGCCACATGTCACAGTCTTCATCAGTGGACAGAGCAGTAGGGACATGGCTGAAGTGTCAGGATATCTCCACATTCAACATCAGCAGTTTGATTAACAACAACATGTCAGGTTCACTGAGACTCTGAAGTTTGATGTGAACAGGTTATACATGCTGCCACATGATTGGCTGATGGATAATTGGACGAATAAGCAGGTGTTCTTCATAAGGTGTATAGATTAATTGTAAAGTTTTACACACACTGTGTAAAATGTATACCTGTCATACAACAACCAACACTATCACCAACATCACCAACAATCAGTACTGAGGAGAAACCAACAATAAATGAAAGAAAGAAAAAATATAAACTAATACAGAGAAGAGAGAAAAAACATCTTGAATTGTAGAAAGTGAAATGTAATTCATATGTAACATTCAAAATAATAAACAGTGACAGGATACCATGGACATAGATTATATTTGACAAAAAAAAAAACTATAAAGAAAACAACCTGCTGAGATCTGGGAACAGTGTCACTGAAATCTGAGACCTTTATCTGAATGTCTGACTCAAAGTGAGCACTCCTGAAATATTGTTGAGTTCTCACACTGCACAGGAAAACTGGATGAGCACAACTACAGTGAGTATAGAGTGAACTACTATGACAATCAGGGAGTCAACGCAGTACAGAGCAGCTGCTTCAGTAAAGTGTTACAGTCCTCACAGTGTCTGACTTGTTTAAATAAAGCTGATATCAAAAGGGTCAAAGAGTAACTAAACCACCACAGACACACAAAAGACTATTAACATGAAATAATAAACTCTATATTGATGTCAACACGTATCTGTGCAACAACTAATCCTCCATTGTCTCACTGCTCATGACTGAGCACCAGTGTTTAGATTTGATCAAATATGACATTTTATATTGGTAATGAAATGACAAGCTAACACAAGGGTGTGCTATCAGCTAGCTAACATTAGTTGGCTAAACTGTAACCTAAACAGGTGTGTGTAGTTCTATGCAAACTGTCAAGCTGCACAAACATTAGATGTTGGACTTGGAGTGAAGGGCTATAGGTAAATTACAGGTGTAGTGTGATGTCATGGTAATGTAGTTAAAGCTGCAGAGTGTGGATATTTGGAGCAGTAATCTAATATAATGTGCAAATTCTGCTAAAGTTAACCTGTCACATCAGTTACCTAACTGTTGGCTTTATTTGTTTTCCCATAGCTGTCAGGTTTGTTGTTAATTCTTTTACAAACACAATTCATCAGGTTTTTATTGGTTCACAGCTCTAAATGAGCATCACATGTCTGCCGAGGTTGATAGGGTTGTTAATCAATAGCGATTACTCATCTATTTCCTGGCCGGGTGCTGGAGCCTCCACCCACTGAAATTTCAACACACTTCCAGTTCCCAGAGACCCCGCTAGTGCGTTCAGCTGCTCGGCCATGGAGGACGGTCAGATAAGTGAGGGAGCCAAATTACAACACTCTGAGTTACAAGCCCTTGTTCCAGAGCCAGAGAGCAGCCAGATGAATCTATCCTCACATGTTCGCTCTGAGCTCCTCAGCTGCTCATAACAGACCACAGTGTATTTCTGGTGTAGATGTGTAATGACTCCTCAGAGAGAAATACATCAACTCCACTGAACTCTGCTTTGATTTGGGTTTATTCCAAATTTAATGATAGATGCTCATAAAATACACTGGGCTCCAGTTTTAGAAGAATGTATGTCTAGAGCTACTCTATATTTTACTGCTCACCGTAATCCAAATATTACTGTTACAATTCAATCTGTGTTTCACAAACCTCTGTGACAAAAGAAAAAAGAAATCAATACTGACTGAATTAGAGTACTACCAGAAAACCCTCTTTAATCTGAACATTTTTATTTCATTAAATAAAAAAAAATATTTTGAGTTCACAATATTTGATTATACTGCATCATTACAGCAAGTGTCTGTATGATGATGCTGTAACCACATTTAAAGAAGGAGTCCCGTAGTTATTTAGTCCACTGCCATGTGTCAGTACAATGGAGGACAGTTATTTTGATGGTTGATGATGATGTTGAAAGACATTTCAGATGAGGCTGAACTCAGAAACAAGAAACTTCATAAAAGAGGAAGTGATATTCCACCAATCTGGGAGAATTTCACCAGGCTTGGAAGGATAATCTCCATAAAGCCAGAACCTCCTATTATTCATCATTAATAGAAGAAAACAAGAACAAATCCGGGTTTCTGTTTAGCTCTGTAGCCAGCTGACAGATTTCACATTTCCTTTAATGGTCATTTTCATGTAGCTACATAAAAATGAAAAAGTGTTTCACATAAAAAAAATCACGCAGAATAAAAAAAACCTTACAGTGCAAACGTAATGATAAATATATTCGCAGACAAACGACTGTTAAAGTGATAGCACTGAATAAAGAGCAAGTCTTCAAAACCAGTTAAAATCCAGTTCACATGTTCTGATTCAACAGTCTGAAAAAAAAAATGTTCAGCAGCTTTAGTCCTTGAGTGGATACTCCTGTAACTTCTACCTAACATGAGAGAGATGAGAAGGATGGGAGAGATAAGAAGGATGAGAGGGATGAGAGAGATGAGAGTGATGAGAAGGATGGGAGATATTAGAGGGATGAAAGAGAGAGAGATGCAAGGGATGAGAGAGATACGAGGGGTGAGAGAGATGAGAGGGATGAGAAGGATGGGAGATATTAGAGGGATGAAAGAGAGAGAGATGCAAGGGATGAGAGAGATACGAGGGGTGAGAGAGATGAGAGGGATGAGAGGGATGGGAAAGATGAGAGGGATGACAGAGATGAAAGGGATGAGAGAGATGTGAAGGATGAGAGGAATGAGACAGATGACAGACAGAGAGAGAGATGAGAGGGATGAGAGGAATGAGAGAGAGATGAGAGGATGAGAGAGATGAGAGAGATGAGAGGGAAGAGACAGATGAAAGAGATGAGAGGAATGGGAGAGATGAGAAGGATGAGAGAGATGAGAGGGATGAGACAGATGACAGAGAGAGGGATGAGAGAGATGAGAGAGGTGAGAGGGATGAGAGAGAGAGATGAGAGGGATGAGAGAGATGAGAGGGATGAGACAGATGACAGAGAGAGGGATGAGAGAGATGAGAGAGGTGAGAGGGATGAGAGAGAGAGATGAGAGGGATGAGAGAGATGAAAGGGACGAGAGAGATGAGAGGGATGTTTATGACGCTTTCTACAGAGGAGGTGGAGGTGCTGTTGGGCCTCCTTGATGAGGGCTTTGGTGTTGTCAGTGGAGGACATGTCGTCAGTCAGATGAACCTCCAGGAACTTGCTGCATTTAACTCACTCGGCCACAGAACCACTGATGGTCAGTGGAGGGTGATGACTGGAATTAATCCTCCTGAAGTCATAGATCATCTCTGTGGATTTCTCCATGTTGAGAGTAAGGTTGTCCAGTTATATGCCGACTCATCTTTGTTGCTGATGAGGCCTACAACTGTGGTGTCATCAGTGAACTTCATGATGGAGTTGGTGTTAAAACTTGCAGAACAGTCATGTGTCAGCAGCGTGAACAGTAATGGACTCAGTACACAGCTCTGAGGTGATCCTGTGCTCGCTGTGATTGATTTAGAGGTGGTGCTGCCAACTCTGACTGCCAGCTGTGATAGGAAGTCCAGGATCCAGTTGCAGGTGCCAGAGTCCACATCCAGCTGCAAGCTTCTCCATCAGCTGTTGTGGTGAAGTTGTTTTGAATGCCGATCTGAAGTCAATTGGGTGTTTTTATCTCCAAGATGAGTCAAAGTGAGTTGAAGTAGGGTGGATATATCATCCTCTGTAGACTGGTTTGCCCTGTATGTGAATTGTAGGGGATCCAGGTTTGCAGGGAGGTATGACTTGATATGTTGCATAAAATGCCGATCAAAGCATTTCATGGCTATTGGAGTGAGGGCAACAGGGCAATAGTCATTCAGACAGACTGGGTTTGACTTCTTGGGCACAGGTACTATGGTGGCGCTCTTGAGACAGGTAAGGAACTTTGGCTTGGCTGAGGAACATGTTGAATATGTCTGTGAAAACATCCTTCAGTTCTACACAGTCCTTAAGAATCGGCCTGGTATGTTGTCTGGTCCAAAGAGTAATTTTGGAAAAGAACCTGTTAACACTGTCAGCAGACAACTGTAGTGCCTGGTCAGTAGGTGACGCTGGAAGCTTTTGTGCCCACCTGTTGTTGGTGACCACAAACCAAGAGTAAAAGGTATTATCTGGTAAGGTGAGGTCGCAGACAGTCATAGCTCTATTGAGACATGTACTCCTTTAACCCTTGGTAGTAATGAAGTGACTATTAGAGAAAAAAAATCACCATCTCCTCCCCTCAGCTGAATCAGATGTACTGTCCAGTTCAGTAACTGACTTATGGTTAGACTGCTTCTCCCCTGTAGATCTCTCTGAGCTCACTTCAACAGTTTCTAAACCATCAACTTGTCTCAAAGATGTTCTTCTTTAATCAACACCTCAATATTAATTCTGATTAACTTATCTTTATTAAGAGGTTATGTACCACAGACTTTTAAAGTCGCAGTAATTAAACCTCTACTGAAAAAGCCTACTCTTGATCCAGCTGTTTAAGCCAATTGTAGATCTATATCTAACCTCCCCTTTATTTCCAAAATCATTGAAACCAGTTCTGTGATTATCTGAATGGTTTGTTTCAAGATTTTTAGTCAGGTTTTAGATCCATCACAGAAACAGCTCTGGATAAGATCAGCAATGATCTCCTCATTGCCTCAGACAGTGGACTTATCTATACTTATCCTGCTAGATCTTACTGCTGCATTTGACACCATCAATCATAAGATTCTATTACAGAGACTATAACATTTCATTGACATTAAAGGAACTGCACTAGGCTGGTTTCAGTCAGACTTATCAGATAGATTTGGTTTGTTCATGTTAATAATGACTCTTCTATCATCACTAAAGTCAGTCATGGAGTTCCACAAGTTCTGTGCTAGGACCAATAATAATATATATATATAAATAAATGCTTCCTCTAGGCAACTTTTTTTTTTTTTTTATTAAGCACCAGATAAATTTTCATTGCTATGCAGATGACACCCAGCTGTATTTATCCATGAAGCCAGGTGAGACTAACCAGGTGGTCAAACTTAAGGTGAGTCTTAAGGACATAAAAACCTGGATAACCATACATTTTTTACTTCTAAATTCAGACAAAACTGAAGTTATTGTACCTAGCCAAACACCTCAGAAATACCTTATGTAATCATGTAGTTATCTTAGTTATTTTAGTTCTACATTTATGAACCTAATATTCTGATTAAACCTCAGTCAGGATAAACAGGCCAAACTCATTGAAGTTTCAGTTACACATAGTTACACACCATAAACCAATCAAAAAAGAAAATGGTACCACGTAAATGATTTAACCTGATTTCTTTCTGGCTGCAGTCTTTCTCTGTATGCCCTCCATCTTGACGTAAACGTACGTGGTGACACATGATCAAACACCTGACAAAGAGATAACAAAAACAAATACATGACATATTCATTATCATCTTCACTTATGTCACACAGCTGTTCAGATTAAATGCTCTGCTGCATGTTGACACCAGACTGTATTAAATCACTTCCACTGTTCTGGGGTTACCTCATTCCTTCTATTAAGTAGGTTGAACACAGTTCTTACACCATGCAGTCCTATTTTTGATCCCATCTGGCTGTTAGTCTATCAATTCAATTCAATTCAATTTTATTTGTATAGCGCCAAATCATAATATACATTATCTCAAGGCACTTTACAGGGTAAGGTCAAGACCTTACTTTGTTACAGAAAAAAACCCAACAGTTCCCACAACGAGCAAGCGCTTGGTGACAGGGGGGAGGAAAAACTCCCTTTTAACAGGAAGAAACCTCCAACAGAACCAGGCTCAGGGTGGGCGGCCGTCTGCCTCGACCGGTTGGGTTTAGGAGAAGATAGAAAGAGGGGGAGGGGGAGGAGAGGGGAGAGAAGAGAGAGAGAGAGAGACCAGGAACAGCTGTGTCGGTAATGGTGTTATCAATAATAATGACAGATAACAGTGGTTAATAGTAAAGATGAGTAGTGGTGGATCTGGATCCTGCTGCTCCCGAGGCAGAGAGACCTGCAGAATGAGGACAGAGAGAGGGAGAGAGAGGAGAAGCACAAACTACGGGAGAGAAAAAATACAAAGTTAATGGCATGAAGTCATCAAGAGAGAGAGAGGGGGAGAGAGACAGAAATAGAGAGAGAGCGCCTAGTGAATCATGGGAATCCCCCAGCAGTCTAGCTCTATAGCAGCATAACTAAGGGATGGGTCAGGACATACCCGAGCCAGCCCTAACTATAAGCTTTACTAAACAAGACAGTTTTAATCGTGATCTTAAAGGTAGAGAGGGTGTCTGCCTCCCGAACCCACACTGGGAGCTGGTTCCACAGGAGAGGAGCCTGATAGCTGAAGGCTCTGCCCCCCATTCTACTCTTACAAACTCTGGGAACCACATGTAGATCTGCATTTATAGAGCGAAGTGTCCTACTGGGAAAATAGGGAACTATAAGCTCTCCAAGGTACGATGGTGCTTGACCATTAATGGCTTTGTAGGTGAGGAGGAGGATTTTAAATTCGATTCTGGATTTTACAGGGAGCCAATGCAGAGAGGCTAACACAGGAGAGATGTGATCCCGTTTCCTAGTTCCTGTCAGTACTCGTACTGCTGCATTCTGGATCAATTGGAGGCTTTTTACTTAATTTTTGGGACATCCTGACAATACAGAGTTACAGTAGTCCAGTCTTGAGGTAACAAATGCATGAACTAGCTTTTCAGCTTCCTTTAGACACAGAATGGGTCTGATTTTTGCAATATTGCGCAGGTGGAAGAAGGCTGTCCTCGAGACTTGCTTTATATGTGAAGTAAAGGACAAGTCCTGATCAAAAATGACACCAAGGTTTCTGACTGTAGCACTGGAGGCCAAGGTGATGTCATCCAGAGTCAGTATATTATCACATAGTGTATCTCTGAGGTGTTTTGGGCCAATTACAATAACTTCAGTTTTGTCTGAATTTAAGAGTAAGAAATTACTGGTCATCCAGATTTTTATGTCCTTAAGACACACCTGAAGCTTGGCTACCTGGTTAGTCTCACCTGGCTTCATGGATAAGTACAGCTGGGTGTCATCTGCATAACAATGGAAATTCATCTGGTGCCTCCTAATAATGTTTCCCAGAGGGAGCATATATAGACTGAAGAGCATTGGTCCTAGCACCGAACCTTGTGGAACTCCATGACTGACTTTAGTGTTGATAGAAGAGTCATTATTAACATGAACAAACTGGAGTCTATCTGACAGATATGACTTAAACCAGCTTAGTGTGGTTCCTTTGATGCCGACCATATGTTCTAGTCTCTGTAATAAAATCTTATGATCGATGGTGTCAAATGCGGCACTAAGATCTAGTAGGACAAGTACAGAGACAAGTCCATTGTCTGAAGCTATGAGGAGATCATTGGTAACCTTAACCAGAGCTGTTTCTGTGCTGTGATGGACTCTAAAACCTGACTGAAAATCTTCAAACAAACCATTCCTGTGCAGATAATCACATAACTGGTTTGCAACAACCTTCTCAAGGATTTTGGAAATAAAGGGGAGGTTGGATATAGGTCTATAATTGGCTAAAACATGAGGATCAAGAGTAGGCTTTTTAAGTAGAGGTTTAATTACTGCAACTTTAAAAGCCTGCGGTACATAACCAGTTGATAAAAGTTAATCAGACTTAATATAGAGGTGTTGATTAAAGGAAAAACTTCTTTGAACAACCTTGTTGGAACGGGGTCAAGAAGATGTGATCTGAAACTAGTCTGAGGTATACAACCATGAGGTGGTGATTCTAGCCTCAAGTTTCAGCCATGACCTCTTTGAGGTAATAACATTCTACACAGAAGTAGTTCAAAATCATTCATGTAGTTTATGTAACACAAGAGCTTTTTCTGAGTAGGTCATTTTCTCCAAACTAATTTTAGAAGCTAATTTTACAAACAATAGGTTGTAAATAGTGATTAAACTGTGCTGTGCTTAGCAAAGTGTAATGTAACTGTGAGTGTTCTGGTGGGCAATAGACCTGAGGATTAATGTGGACTTGCGTCCTAAGATCCTGCTCACATGTATCTCAGGCCTGTATGAGGTCCTCATGGTTCCTGTTTCTGCTGCACCAGATGGAGCACGTCAGAGTCTGACAGCACCTCTGGTTGTATATGAGTGGATGAGGGAAAGTATAATTCATTGCTTAAGCCACTGGCTGTGCCAAAACAACCACGTTTAGAGGAGCTATAAACAGAGCTGGACATAGCAGCACTGAGGGAGTGGACACAGAGTTCAGGGGAGCGAGCCAGCATCACTTCATCCAGCCACAGATCTGTGGATCAGGATCAGATCTGTGAAGACGTCCATGAACACCACACAGTCTGCTCTCCTGGACTCCACACCCTCTCTCCCGAGTTCTCTGCTGGCCTATTTACCTGATTAACATCAGAACCAACAGGGAGCATGGGGGTCAGAGTGTTAATGCAGAAAATGCCTACCACACTTTTCAGTGGGTTGCACCTCCCTCACATGGAGCTGGACGAGGAGAGGGGAGGGTGGGAGGTTGCAGAGTCCATTGGAGGTGGGCTCAAGTGGACCATGGCCCATGTGTTGCATGAAAGTCAGTCAAGCGTAATCAGTCATCCCACATAGTACAGAAACATGCCCGCCGTTAAGTTGTTTACATATCCCCACAATGACTCTGGAGTGGGGTAATAAGTGCAAATCAATGAGTGCAGAGGGAGGGGTCTGGGTGAGTGCTGCAGCCCCTGATGTAGACCAGGCTGACAGTACATACCCACAAGATGGATTAGTGCACCTGGCAAATTACATCGCTCTAATTGTGCACTGTTAGATGTATCACTGTAGCTTTAATCTCAGATAAACATAGGCCTGAAGTTCAACCCTTGTTCAATTAAAATTTGAAGACCTGGGTACATCACCAAGACTAAGACTGAGATCATCATCATCATCATCATCATCATCATCATCATCATCTTCATCATCATTATCATCATCATCACAGGTTGAACTAGAGACCATCCAGTGATGGATCTGACACCATGTTTGGTAGACTGTCCAGTAACAATCGAGCCCAAAGGTCATCTGTCAGCAGGTTATTATGATTCATAGTTATGTTTCGTTGCTAGGCGACATCTAGTGTTCGTATTAATTATGACAAATTGCGGGAAAAGTGCGGTGACATAGTTTATAGAGTGACAAAGTCCACGTCAGGAAGAGGTTGGGGTGGATGGATGGATGTTAACCATGACAACCAAGGCCCAGTAAGCCTGCCGCTGTAGGCGCTATTTCAGGAGACACTGCTGCGGGTGTGATGGTAGGAGGACTGGTTGACATTTTGCCATGATGACACAAACACACACATACACACACGCACACACACAAAACACAAACACCAGCAAACAAAAGTGAGTCAAACTTATTTAGAAGAGAAAACAAAGAAAACAGGAAATGATGTCACAGTCTGTTGTAAACGTACATGTCACAGCTTTTGGCTCCCCCTCTGGTTTCACTTTAACATTTCACATGTACTTCAGAGTTCAGAAACCTGTTGAAGTGAGGCGGAGCTCTGCTGTCACACAGCAGGTGAGAGGTGATGAACCATTCATACGGTAACGATGCACACTTTACTACAGTCTCTTATTGATATCCATGGTGTAATAAAGAGGCGGTGTCCAGTCACCAATCACACTCCAGCCTTTGTCTGATGTCGCACTCACCACCTTCACAGGTGAAAGCATTTCCCAGGATCCTCTTGTCCTCAGGAGGATCTTCAGTAGGAACAGTTGAACCAAACAGACGCTGACCAGGTGTGACAGGTGTCCAGGTGTGTACTGCTGTGACCTCAGTGGTGTAAATGGTTGACAGGTGTCTCTTACTGCCTCCTGACCAAACCTCAGACATCATTCACAGACCAACACACACATTGATGCTCAACAACATGAAAATGACAACGGTGTTAGTCTGAGAACAAAAAGTGTTGGTGCTGGGGGGAGACGAGGCTCTCAGGGTTTGGAGGGAGGGGTGAAGTACTGTTTTATTTGGAGCAGGGAGAACAGGCTGTTCTGAGTTATGAATACAGTTTAATAAAGCCTGATTTACCATGTTTGAGGAGGATTACAGAAACTGATTCTCTCTTTAAACAGTTCACACACTAATCTTTCTCTCTCTAACTCCTCATCGTACAGTGGGCTCTCAGGTTTCAGGGGCCTCTTCCTACTGCATGGTAATCACAGCAGGGTCAGCTGAGGTCAGGCCTGTCAGCGGGGTTCCCAAGAGAAGTTGTGAGGGCCAAGAATCCAAACTATTTGAGTCCTACTGGGGCTGAGTCTGAGACCAATTTGACTGCAACACAGGAAACTAATCAGCTGAAAAGATGGAGGAGGAATGAGTTTGGTTGAAGTGCTTCACACTGAGAGCTCAATCTGACATTAAAGAGCAGAAAACCTCCCTGTTGTCTCATGAACACAAACACTGTGTGTTCAGCTCATTCTCCTGCACATGGACCACACGTGTAAACCACATGTGGAGGCACCTTAAAGAAGGTCCTGGGTTGGAGACTTGTCCCAGTTCAGGTCTCATCCTTCAGAGGCTCATCTGAAGACGACTGTGTCACTGTCTCATTTCAGGTGTGTCCTTCTTTACCTGGAAAACGATGGCTCCAACAAGTGGATCCTTGATGGTCCAACATATCCCATGTGTCATTGCACCAGTAATGAAAATAATCTGTCATCAAACAGCACAGACTGTCTGAGGATCACAGTGTTAAATGTCAGTGTTGTGTTTCGGCTCAGTTCAACAGTAACGGTACAACTGTTAAAACCAAGGACCTTAAAACCTTACTGAGAAGAAAAGTTACCCGTTGTCAAGGTCGCTAGGCTACAGGAGTTGCACTCTACGACACAACGTAAGGGCAGCTGGTGACACAAAGAGAAGCTTTAACCACACCTTCATAGACCGGGTCCTCTGACGGATGTGGCCCCTGAACTGGGACACAGTCTAAGTCATAATAACTGATAAGACTCTAAGACTGTTGTTGTTGTTGTTGTTGTTGTTTCTATAGTAACATCTTTCTGTGGGACATTTAACTGAGAGAATGAAAGGTTCAAAGAAAATTGATTGTTGTTGTGTCTGTTGTTCCTCATCACACCGACAACATGAAGCAGTGATATTAGACAGGAGGTGTCACATTGATTCATTTTTTTATTGAAACAAGTGATCTGTGGCTGAGAGCTAGGGCCGGTGTCCGGGGCCTGAGACTGAGGCTGGGGCCCTGGGGTTAGGGCCGAGGCCTGAGGCAGTCACCTGGCTCTCACTGGGAGTGTTGAGCTCCACACTTCAGACCTGCGTCTATGTTTTCACCTCCATTCATCAGAGCCAAGCTTGGGCCAAGCATGGGCCTGAGCTGGTGACACACCGGGGCTGAAGCTGTCGTCTAGATCATTAGTCATGTCCATTAAAGCTGGTTGTTATGAGCTGGATGATAGATCTCCTTTAATTGTCTTGTTATTTTTTTTATCCTGAACATGGGAACATGGCCTGTGGCTGTGTTTGGATAGAAAACATGAGACGAAGCAAGAGGAGCGTTGACGTGGTGATACAGAGTAGGCTGTCAGCACAGTGACATGGTTTCAGCTCAACATGTAACACAGGTCTGATGATAATAAACAGCTTCATCAGTATGAGGCAGTGAATCTGTCAGGACCCAGGAGCTGTGAGCTCTGAAGGTCAGAGGTCTACAGGACCCTCATCAAGTTCAGAGTCTGGTCTTTTATGATGGATTCATGTCCACCTGTCAGCTGACATCATCCTCCTTCTTCTGTGTCTTCTGTGTCACCTTCACAGGTGTGACTAAAAACATTAATGATGACACTGTCTGAATACAACAGCGTGACAGAGAGCAGCATGAAGGGCACCAGGATCCTGATCCTGAACAGTCACTATCACTGTATTGTTACACCTGTTCTTACCTGTCAAATGGACACCAACCTATTTTACATGATTTTATTTGCTTTTGTTTCCTGTATCTTTAAATGTTGACCTGCTCCTTGAGCCTGATTCTGAGTGAGGTGTCGAGGTTTGGTTTGCCTCTGTGCAGCAGCAGCTACTGGTGTGATGGGAGGCTGCAGAGCTGGAACCAGGCTTACTTGTCATTTACAAGTTCAGCCTTTACTCCAATGTTTTCCAGATGTTACAGATGTTATTACCACATTACTGCTGCTGGTGGAGCCCCAGCTGTGAAATGAACCACAGCAGCCTCAGAGCTGGTGGTGGAGGAGCTGTTTCTACTGGCTCCAGGCCACTGGGTCCCTGGGGCTCCAATCTGAGGATGGATCATAACAGAGTTCATTTTCTTTTATTAGAGAGATTTCATTCATAGTCACTGACCAAGCTAATACGACCCGAATATATAAATACATCATGATTCCTTCTACCTCAGATCTACTCATCCTGTCAATCAGGGTTTGACATAAGCTCTAAATCTTCTACAGTAGATGTTCATCTGTGCACCAGCAACAGACTCTGGTCTCCTTGAAGGAGCCTTATGTCAGTTTAGCTACTGCTACATAGCTAACAATAGCATTAGCAGTTGTTTACTCACCAGTGTAGAAACGTTGTGAGTTCAGCATCAAACTTCATCATTCACTCACCAACATCTGTCTCCAGAGGTGGAGACAAACACCAGTGTTAGCTGTTGTCTCCATCATTCTGTTCTACTACTGAAGTTAGCATGCTAACTAGCTAGCCCCCAGCCCATCTACTGAAGTTAGCATGCTAACCAGCTAGCCCCCAGCCTGGCTGTACTGTCTTGTCACTTTCCGATACCAAGTCCAATCCAAAATCCAGGATAGAATTTAAAATCCTCCTCCTCACCTACAAAGCCATTAATGATCAGGCACCATTGTACCTTAAAGAGCTTATAGTTCCCTATTTTCCCAATAGGACACTTCGCTCTCTAAATGCAGGTCTACATGTGGTTCCCAGAGTTTGTAAGAGTAGAATGGGGGGCAGAGCCTTCAGCTATCAGGCTCCTCTCCTGTGGAACCAGCTCCCAGTGTGGGTTCGGGAGGCAGACCCCCTCTCTACCTTTAAGATCAGGCTTAAAACTGTCCTGTTTAGTAAAGCTTATAGTTAGGGCTGGCTCGGGTATGTCCTGACCCATCCCTTAGTTATGCTGCTATAGAGCTAGACTGCTGGGGGATTCCCATAATGCATCTCTTTCTCTTGACTACTTTATGTTTGTATATTAACAAGAACATAAATGAAAAAAATTATAACACTGAGCTCTGGGTCTGCTGCCTGGTAATCTGTCCTCACAATATTATACAGTTAGCTTTGGTTTTACAACATAAACCTATACACCATGGCTGCAGCTTTAATATTGATTCTCTCAGCTGCATCAGACACATTCAAACAGATTCCCTCAGATTCACATTGGAAATGTTTAAATATCATCATACCTCATCCAGTGCTGGCTCACAGCCTCTCTTCTGATTAGCTCACTGACCTGTTGTCACTCAGATCCTCTCTTCTGATTGGCTGACTGACCTGTTGTTACTAGAGCTCCAGAGAGAAGCCTGAGACAGGAGATGTAAAACACTAAGATGGTTTTTTGTCTTAAAACCACAAATATATCTTCTGATGGATATCAACACTTCAGATAAAACGCAGAAGAAGATAAAATATGGACCTTTAATCTCCCTGTGTACAAAATAGACAAGAATTAATCTTCAAATGACTGTACACAGTCTTTAACTTTATTCAGTGTTTATTCCATAAACATAATAAATAAAGGCATTATTCAGTTCTAACTGTTTCAGACCTATTTATTCCATACAGCAGGCAAAAATCATGTGCATAAATAAAACAGTGACACACATGGCTGCGTAATTTCACATTAATTAAGGAAAGAAAGCCATCTATGTGAAAGTAGAGAAACCATCCCTCAACAGGGGAGGAGGCCTCAGACACCACCTATCTCCAATTTACAATGCTGCCCTTTCATCCCTTCCCAGGAGATTCAACAATTTAACCTCTAAGAGAAACAACTGTTCACAAGTGGCATGTGACTCCAACCACTGTCGTTATAACACAATAGGGCTCTAACGAAGTGGAAACCAACTCTCCACCCAGACAGTCACTGTAACGACTGTCGTTGGCACATGGAGCACAAAGGGAACCAGTGACATCATCAGCCTTGTGAAAGCCCCTCCCTGAGGTTAAATACCTGGGTCTCCACACCAGATAGTTGGACCAGTCCCAGCCTGGTCAGGTGCGAGAAAGAACTGATGAAGCCTCTTGGATGAGAGGTGAAACGTCGTCCTAGACAAATAACCAAGTCCAGTTGCTTTCGATTTAAAACTCCTTTGAGATACTATGACCTGGACAAATGAGAATATTCACAGGCTCATTAATTATGGAGTGTAAATTATAATGACCCGGGTTTGCGTTTTTAAATAAAAGTAGCAGAAATGTTAAATATAAAAAAACCAAAATGTAATTAAACATCTAACTAACAACACCTTCTCTATAATAACGTGTCCGTTAAACAGTGGCAGCCCACTGTTTAACGGACACGGCTGCTGTATGGTCGGAAGTCCATTTTACGAGCTTACATGAAGGGATCAAGGGATCTGTGGCCTGCTGGGAATTGTGGGTAATGAAGTGTTTCTGTGTTGTTTTGGTACACTTGTATAGCAGGTTAGCCCTTAACCATCAGGACTCTGACAGATGGATCATAAGTCATGTTGATGAGAGGGAAGACGGTGATAGTGACCGGAGCCAACAGCGGGATAGGAAAGGCCACCTCAGCCGCCATCGTGAAGCTCCAGGGCCGGGTAATCATGGCCTGCCGGGACCTGAGCAAGGCTGAGGAGGCGGCTCGGGAGATCCGATGGGAGACCGGCGCAGACAGTTCACAGCTGGTGCTCAAACAGCTGAACCTGGCCTCTCTAACATCTGTACACACGTTCTGTCAGGACATAATAAAGGTAGCTGGAAGATCTGTGTCCAGACAAGTACTTCACATGTCTGTTTAAAAACAGCGTCATACCAAACGTCATTTGGAAAATTGTGCATTTTATAAATGTGACCCGTGTTATCTCAGCTTTCTACACCAGTTAAAACCCAACGTTATATATTCTTAATGAATAAACTCCACTCTTTAATTCGGCTTAGGTTTGACTTCACAAATGTCACGTATCACGTATTTAATTACAATTTCAGATTTATTAGTCTGTTCCTGTCCTCAAACTTTAAAGGTTCGATGAAAAGTTAAGGCAGTTTAGTGTGTAATTTTAAGATATTTGAGTGGAATAGGATTGTTTGACAACCAAACTGAAGAACATCACCCATCGATTTACTAAACATGATTTTGGGGGGGTGGGGGGGTGGGGGGGGTTTGGATCATGTGGTTTGGATATGTTGTGTTCACAGTGGGTGACAACTCTGTTTCTGCCCCGATGAAGTGTCAAATGCTGCTGTTACAGTGTAGACCCAGAATGAGGAGGATCCTGAAGTGGTCTGAGGTCCTGACTGATCATTGGTGACTGATTATCTGACAGCAGGCTGTAAACTGACTGTGTGTCTGTGCTGCTGAGCAGGAGGAACCTCGGTTGGATGTGCTGATCAACAATGCTGGTGTCTACCAGTGTCCCTACACCCGGACAGAGGACGGCTTTGAGATGCAGTTTGGGGTCAACCACCTAGGCCACTTCCTGCTCACCCACCTGCTGCTGGACCTCCTGAAGCAATCTGCTCCCAGCCGTGTAGTGGTGGTGTCCTCCAAACTCTATAAGCACGGACACATTAACTTCGAGGACCTGAACAGCGAGCACGGCTACGACAAGGCCTTTGCCTACAGCCGCAGCAAACTGGCCAACCTGCTGTTTACCTGTGAGCTGGCCCGGCGGCTGGGGGACAGCGGGGTGACAGTGAATGCTCTGACTCCAGGTATAGTGAGGACTAACCTTGGGAGGCACATTCATGTCCCAGTGCTAGCTAAGCCCTTGTTCAGCCTGCTCTCCTGGGGCCTGTTTAAGAGCCCAGAGGAGGGGGCTCAGACCTCAGTGTACCTGGCCTGCAGCCCAGATGTAGACGGTGTGCAGGGACAGTGCTTCGCAGAGTGTCAGCCTCAGGTCCTGCTGGACATGGCCACAGACCAGGATGTTGCCAGTAAACTGTGGGACATCAGTGAAGTCATGGTGGGCATCACCACATGACATCATCCTCAGGGTTCCCGTCACAGAGACGGTGACTCTATTATAATCATCAGTAACATTCAGTTCCTGCTTCACAGTCAAATCACAGCTGTAACAGTGGAGGTTTAATGCAGTCACACACTAGTCTGGTTGCCATGTTAGCAGTGGACAGCAGTCATCATGGCTGCAGCTCGAAGCACTCTTCATATTTACCTGAGTGATGATGTTCTCACACCATTGACTTTATTTTGACACAATTTTCTACAAATGTAAACTGAAAACAGATTCTAAACAAGCTTCCTCCTCTGAGTGAGTGATCGTGTTCATATATAATAAAGTTTGTGTCAATGAAGGTTGAGATTGTTGTATTTCTTGTTGTGACAGCTGTGATGCAGGCTTTAAGTTTTCAGCTGGGTCCCTGAAACAAGTAGATCTATGTAAGAGACAGACTGAAATAACATCACTGCACCGGCAGAGTTTTCTACAACAGACAAGTTTATTTCTATAACACAGGTCAACCTGCTTTACACACAGTAGATAAAAGAAACGTGGTCATGGAGGTTTTATCAGTGATCTTTTTTCTTTTGATTCTCATGACCAAGTTCTCACCTGTCAGTTAGGTCACACTGGGCAGTGTGAGTCATTTTACCTGTCCAACTGTCAGACCTGTCCAACAGTCAGACCTGTCCAATAGAGACTATTGATTGACTATGATTAGAGAAAATCAGCAACAGTTTCTGATCCTGAGGTTTTGTTCAGTAGGATAATCTTCACTAATGACACCACTTTATGATGTTTGAAGCATAAATACAATCAGCAGCAGTAAAAAGCTCATGTTAGGCTATAAACCAGTGACACCACGGTCACATGACTTCACCGTCACCACCATTAAACTTCAACTTGTAGTTTGATTTCACTCTGAGCTCTTCTACAAAAGCCACCTGACAAAGTTAGTAACAGAACAACACTGACACAACGAGGCTATAAAGGTGGACTGGTGAGGAGATCAGTTTTCATGTTGGACTGATGACGTTTACATCCCCAACAACCTCAGTAGTCTCATTTAGACACTTGTTAGCAACTGGCCTTTTTTAACAGATGGAAAAGCTTCAAGAAATCAGGACTGAGGGATTTACTGATGGATTTTATGTCAGAGAATCAAAACTGAAAATGTCTTGAGCTGCTGTTAAACACAGACCTGATTTCAGTCATGAACCAAAACCCCTTATTCCTGCAGAACTCCATACAGACTGCAAAAGAAAAACAAATCACAGAACGTTGTTTGTATAATTAATGAAAGCGACTTGTGCTGATTAGCTTTAGTTTCTTCTCGGATGTCATGATTCCTAGATGAGGTCCTCTGTGGTTGGCCCTCTACAGAAGCCTTTCCTTGTATTGATAAAGAGTCATTTACAGTGAAATGATCCTGGGTAGCTCTGTTCTCTGGTTGTTGGACTGCAGTCAGTCTCTCTGTTCTTCAGGGGTTCGTTAGGCCTCAGTCAGCCATGCTGGTTGCTCTGAGAGAGCTCATTAGCTGCTGGTGTTTTCTCTCCCAGTCACCCAGAAACAGAGCACCTCTCCCTACATGAAGTGGTTGTGAGACCCCCGGGACACATAATGATTTTCCCACCTGTATTCTTCATTAGAACATTTTCTGGATCATTTATAGAGAGCTGGAAACACAGAGGCAGCCACTTTATCAAATCCATCTCACACTAATGCTCCCGGGGCGTTTTACTGGCAGCTCCATACTATTTACTTTACAAATAACTCCAATTAGTGCAATTACAGAGTTTAATGTCCTTAATCTGTGCAGTAATATTGATATGTGCTGCAGAGCTAATAAAGAAGTGAGGTCCTCACTCAGGCTGCGTCACTCCAACACATAATGGTTGAATTAAAAGAGCATCAGCTTCTGTTGGAAGTCGCTCACAGAGCTCAAGCCTCCTTCATAAACTCCTGCAGTCCATCAACATAAGAACAGGATGTTCCTCTGCTCCTACTGTATGAGACAAAAGAAGACAAACTGTCCTGACAGTGTCCATCCATTCTGGACTGAAATGTCTCAGCTACCTTTGGATGAGCTGCCATGAAGTTTGGACCAGATGTTTATGTTTTCTGAGGATCAGTTGTAGTAACTGTGGTGAACTTCAGGAGCTCCATCTTAGAAATAAAGACCTTCTTCTGTGGGTCTGTTCCTGCAGCATCATCTCTACAGGAAACATTCAGATCACACAAATCCTCTGCTGTCAGTCCTCCATTCCCCTGTGAGGGGAGAGTCTATCCCTACAGTCAACTGTACCAGCACAACGTTAGACTCACTGCGGCAACATCCTGATGCACCAGAAACACTGATATGATCCATCATCATCATCATCAGACCCCTCCTGCTGGTAGATGCTCACATCTGTCAACCTCCACTCTACCAGTTTGTAACACTGGATTTCTGGGAGAGATAACCCTGATGACATCATCATGACATCATCAGGGTTATTTTCTCAGGCTCGTCAAAGTTTGTGCAGAGACACAGATATACACTTTTTAATAAAACAGATATAAATTTGGTTAAATTGTGATGGTTTTTGATCTACCCAACTTCCTGTTAGGTTAGATCTTTTCAGTGTGTGCAGGATAATAAAACCAAAGGTTCATGTTCTAACCACAGGTTTACATTAGTGACTCAGTACTGATGAGATGTCTTCAGACACTGGCTCAGTGTGAAGGTGGAACATATACCCAGCTGTCAGTTATTAGGTACACCCAGATAAAGCTAATGCAGTCTGATACAACAGTCCTGTAATTTCAAAGGATGTTTAACTGCAAGTGTTCCTATTATTTTATCCACACCACTCAAATCAGTGAATGTAGGCTAAACAACAGAAAATCACAGCTCAACAGCACCAGCCTCCACGTCCATCAGTCACACTGCTCGAATCGACACAGACTGAACATCATAGCTTTCATGAAGGAGGATTATTACAGGTTGTATTAGTTTCAGCTTCGAGTTCCTAATAAAAAGACTACAACAAAAGAAAAAGTTAACAAGAATCATGACATAATATTGACAGTCGTGTCTCTGTCTGGAAAGTCATCTGACGTCAACTGGACTTTTTTTTTGGAATTCATTCATAATAAAATAATAAAAATATAAAAGAGAACACACAGAGCCTTTGGTAGCCTGTTAACCAGCCAGCATGTACACAGAATAATGAACCATCATAGTCCATCCTAGGTTTAGTCAGTGCATTTTTGGTGATGATTCTGACTTCTGACTGCATTATGTCTGCAGTCTGTGGAGGAAGTGATGCTGCAGGGTGCTGACTGAGTCACAGAATCACAGCTGCTGTTACACATGACAGTGCAGCAGTTCAGTTTGAGAGGCTGATGGAGATCTAACAGGAACGTGACAACAGGTTTCAGTTGTTCATATCGAGATGTCAGATAGTTTCACTCTGTAACTCTCAAACATGGCTGGGGAGGGGGGTCTGAGGGACAGTCAGAATATCTACACCAGGGTTTATTTGTCAGATGTGATACAGTGATGGGCTGGTTTTAAATGACTTTACAATCTGCCCAAAGGAACCACATATATTCTACACTGGTGCTGAATCTAAATCATAACATAATTTACATAATGTCACCAAATTTAATTCACATATCCAGGAAAACATTTTTGTTACACCCCAGTAAATTAAAACCAACTATGAGGTTTTTATTACAGTCATCATCACATCTGTTTTCTAGTTTCTCTCTGAAATATACTGTGAATATTTGTACACACAGTTACTGGGTTAACTTACAGGACATAACCACAGTGCAGTGTACTCTGGGTAATGCTTGACATTAGTGTAAATAATGATGTTTTACTGTAAATTAAAACATTCACCAGTGGCTGTCCAGTAACAAACGAGCCCAAAGGTTTCTGTCAGCAGGTTATTATGTCACATAGTTAGGTTTTGTTGCTAGGTAACATCTAGTGGTCATAGTAATGATGACAGGAGCAAAGAATCAGAATCAGAATCAGAATTGGTTTTATTGCCAAGTATGTTTTCACATACAAGGAATTTTTTCAGATGATTGGTGCAATTGAGGATCAGGGGGATCAGCAACAGTGGGGCTCTCTAGCCTTGTTGATAAGGCTAATAGCAGACGGGAAGAAGCTGTTTTTGTGGCGAGAGGTTTTGGTCCTGAAGGACCGCAGCCTCCTGCCAGAGGGGAGTGTCACAAAGAGTTTGTGTCCAGGGTGGGAGGAGTCAGCTACAATCTTCCCTGCACGCCTCAGAGTCCTTGAGGCGTACAGGTCCTGGAGGGATGGAAGATTGCAGCCAATCACCTTCTCAGCAGAGTGGATGATACGCTGCAGTCTGTTATTGTCCCTCTCCGTGGCAGCAGCGTACCAGATGGTGATGGAGGAGGTGAGGATGGACTCAATGATGGAGGTGTAGAAGTTCACCATCATAGTCCTTGGCAGGTTGAACTTCTTCAACTGCCTCAGGAAATACATCCTCTGCTGAGCTTTTTTGATGAGGGAGCTGATGTTCAGCTCCCATTTGAGATCCTCTGTGATTGTGGTTCCCAAGAAGCGGAAATGCTCCACGGTAGCCACGGGGGAGTCACACAGGGTGATGCGGGTGGGTGGGGCTGGGCTCTTCCTGAAGTCCACTATCATTTCCACTGTCTTCAGAGCGTTAAGCTCTAGGTTGTTCTGCCTGCACCAGGTCACCAGACGGTCAGTCTCCCACCTGTAGGCAGACTCATCGCCATCAGAGATGAGTCCAATGAGAGTGGTGTCGTCTGCAAACTTCAGGAGCTTGACAGACTGATGGCTGGAGGTGCAGGTGTTGGTGTACAGGGAGAAGAGCAGAGGAGAAAGAACGCAGCCTTGTGGGGATCCAGTGCTGATGGTCTGGGAGTCAGACACATGCTTTCCTAGCTTCACGTGCTGCCTCCTGTCAGATAGGAAGTCGGTGATCCACCTGCAGGTGGAGTCAGGCACTCTCAGCTGGGAGAGCTTGTCCTGCAGCAGAGCCGGGATGATGGTGTTGAAGGCAGAGCTGAAGTCCACAAACAGGATCCTGGCATAGGTCCCTGAGGAGTCCAGGTGCTGGAGGATGAAGTGGAGAGCCATGTTGACGGCGTCATCTACAGACCTGTTGGCTCTGTAGGCGAACTGCAGGGGGTCCAGGAGTGGGTCAGTGATGGATTTGAGATGGGACAGGACAAGGTGCTCAAATGATTTCATGACCACAGAGGTCAGGGCAATGGGTCTGTAGTCATTTAGACCTGTGGGCCTTGGTTTTTTGGGGACAGGAATGATGGTGGAGGATTTGAAGCAGGCTGGCACGTGGCAGGTCTCCAGTGAGGTGTTGAAGATGTCCGTGAACACTGGAGACAGCTGATCAGCACAGTGCTTCAGGGATGATGGAGAGACAGAGTCAGGACCGGCTGCTTTGCAGGGGTTCTGCTTCTTAAAAAGCTTGTTGACATCTCTCTCCAGGATAGAGAGAGACGTTCCTTTGGTAGGGGAGGAGGAGGGGGGTTCTGATGTGGCTCTGATGTGGAGGTTAGTGTCAGGCTTGTCCCACTGTCTTTCAAAGCGCCAGTAGAACTCATTCAGATCGTTGGCCAGACGGAAGTCGTTAATGGAGTGGGGGGGGTTTAGGTTTGTAGTTTGTGATCTTTCTGAGCCCTTTCCAGACAGAAGCAGAGTCGTTGGCTGAGAACTGGAGCTGAAGTTTCTCAGAGTACAGTCGTTTAGCTTCTCTCACCGCCTTGCTAAACCTGTACTTGGACTCTTTAAACCTGTCCCTGTCCCCACTCCTGAAAGCTTCCTCCTTTTGCCTCCTGAGCTGACTGAGCTGAGCTGTGAACCAGGGTTTGTCATTGTTATAACTCACCCTGGTGCGTGATGGGATACAGCAGTCCTCACAGAAGCTGATGTATGACGTCACAGCCTCTGTGAACTCATCCAGACTGTTGGAAGCAGTCCTGAACACTTCCCAGTTAGTGCAGTCCAAACATGCCCGCAGATCCTCTATGGCTTCACTGCTCCACTGCTTCGATGTCTTCACGACAGGTTTACACAGTTTTAGTTTCTGCCTGTATGTGGGAATCAGGTGGACCATCACATGGTCAGAGTGGCCCAGTGCAGCCCGGGGGACGGCGTGATAAGCACCACTGATTGTGGTGTAACAGTGGTCCAGAGTGTTCCCCTCTCTGGTCAGGCAATTAACAAGGGAAGAGTGCAGTGACGTAGTTTACAGAGCAACAAAGTCCACGTCAGGAGGAGGTTGGGGTGAATGGATGGGTCAACAAAACACAGGAATATGACACAGAAGAGCGGTGTTCGATTCCTAGCCATTTCTGGTATTTCTATTATCCATGACCGTTTGTTTTTACTATTGTTACCATGACGACAACCACCTGAGGTGTTTGATTCCTGGACAAGTGAGTCAGTAAGAGCCTACCCCCTCTTGCCCTGATGAGCACCCTGACCCTCACTATCCAGGGCCAATGATAATGACTTTGATGAAATAGAGCAGAGTTCAGAGGCCACTTCATGGTCAGTCTGTAAAGAATGACTCTGAGCTGACGTACACCCTCTGTAGATGATCAGCTGATCCTCTGTGGGTGGATAATGTGGAGCACCATCAGATTTTGGCTCCTGCCGTCTCTTCTTTATCTTTCACCTTGTTTCCTCGCAGTAGCTGGAGCAGCACCAAACCTCCACCAGGCCGGAGGAGAACAGCTGCATGTTTGGTTTGGCTCAGTTCACATCATGTTCACTGCTGATGTGACCTGAACTCCTCAACTCCCCCAAACAACTAATTATGGAGAGCTGCTTTTTACTGTGTGGTAAGTATGAAGCATTGAAGTGATCATGGTTTCCCCTCAATCACTCATCAGAGGATGAAGTTCACTCATTCTGTTTCCTTCATTCGTTAGCTGATGTTGAAACACAGTTATAGTTGAATCAACCTCCACCACATCCATCACCTTCTCCTCCATCACCTCCACCACCTCCTCCACCTCCATCACCATCATCACCTCCATCACCTTCACCTTCACCACCTCCATCACCTTCACCTCCATCACCTCCACCACTTCCACCACCTTCACCTCCACCACTTCCATCATCTCCACCACCTCCACACTCTCCATCATCTCCATCACCTCCACCATGTCCATCACCTTCACCACCTTCACCTTCACCTTCACCTCCACCACCTCCATCACCTCAAGTCTGTACTGTATCATGTGTTGAACTGTATTGATTCATACACAGAGGTGTTTCTGTTGTGTCTATCCACTGTACTTGGGTTTGTACCTGCAGGTTCTCTCATATAAATACAGTCCTCAGAGACCTCTGTGTCCTCGGTGTCCTCAGAGACCTCAGAGTCCTCAAAGTCGTGGCTACAGCCCTGATAGTGGCCATAAAAGACTTTAAGAAGACTTTATAAAGCTGCTGCAGAGTCGCAGTCTGAAGCAGCAGCTCTAACCTGCAGCAGACTGCGGGGGGGGGGGGGGGGGGGGGGGGGGGGGGTCATGTCTGGTTAATGACGTGTCACAGTCATGAGCTCAGAGCTCAGAGCCATAAATCATCTGGAGGAGTTTAAAGTAGCAGCAGAGCTACAGGACAGGAAGCTCCTGTCTTCAGGCGCCTGCTCAGTGAGAGGGTCTATTTGCTTTAACTGGTCCAGTCAGGGGACAGAAGAGACAGAATGGACCTGCTCCTCACAGTTCACCTCTGTCTTCCCCTCCCCTGCTGTCAAACACACAGACATCCTCTCTGTACAGGGGTCTCCTCACTGCCATACAACAATAACATATAACATGCAGAGGTTCCACATCAGTATGATGGTCGTACTTGGAAAGAAACTGGATCGATTTAAGGATGAGAAGGAGGAGGAGTCGACTGGGATCAACTGAGACTGCAGACGAGAGACAGTAAGTGGATGGGAAGAGCATTTACAGGTGGTGGCGTGGTGCCCTGAACTTACCTGCAGGAACCTGCGGGTGGCTTGCTCTCATGCACACCCCAGAGGACAGACACAAAGACAGGGACAGTCCACTGGCCCAGTGACCCACCAGGCCCACCAGGAACTGAGCCTCAGCCCAGACGACGGAGGACTTCAGGTCCTCTGATACAGACAGCTCAGTACTGTGGAGTCGGCTCAGCTCCTTCAACCACAGTCCACTGGGTTGTTCCAGCAGTCGGTGGTCACATGACTGAGCAACAGACACATCTGAAGGCTCTGTACAGTGTCAGGGTCAAACACCTTCCCCCACCTGCAGCTCCACCGGCAGCTCCACCTGCAGCTATTGTCCCCGGTGATTGATTGGTCCTTCGCTCTCCTGCTCCCAATTGGCTGCTCCAGCTGTAAGTCCTGGAGCTCAGTCAGGTTAATTGTCCACTCTGTTGACCACAGTACTAAACTCCAAACAAAAGGGAACTATACAATCCAGAGACTGTTGTTCAAGTCATTGGAGGGGAACCTCACCTGTGTCTTCATCACATAAACCAGGAGATTCTGTGAATCCGCATCTGGAGAAACAGATCAGGTCTGTGAGGGCGTGTCTGTTTATACTTTTACTTTTCAACTATCTATCTGGTAAAAAAAAAAAAAAAAAAGACAACAAAACAATAAAATAACTCAATACAATTTTATAAAATATATATGCAAGACAAACAAGGAACGACTACCTCACTGTACAGACAGAGGCTCTAAATACAAAGGGCCAAAGTTAGCTGCTAGCTCAATAAGGCTAACAAAAACAACAACCCGGATCACACTCAACCTGTGATCCTTTGCCTGTACACAACACACGTGTTCAATAATTACATCCATACACAGTAAAAATGTGTGTGTGTGTGCACCACTACAGTGAGGGACTGTACACTGTGACAAATGTTTACAAGACAGATAGATAGATAGACACATAGACAGATAGATAGATAAAATACTTTATTAATCCCTTGGGTAAATTCTGATTGTCCAGCAGCTCACTAATTCAGTTTAGATTTGAGTCAGTTTGATGATCCACTGTCTCTGTCTGAGGTGTTGAACAGTCTGATGAAAAGAGGATTTCCTGAACCTCTCAGTCCTGCAGCACAGAGAGATGAGATGTTGGCTGCTGCTGTGCTTCTCTGCTCTGAAGGATGTTGTAGAGAGGTTGGTTGGTGTTGTCCAAGATGGCTGCATCTTACAGAGCACGTGTCTCTCCACAACAGTCCTGAGAGAGTCCAAACTCCTACAATAACAGACCCAGCCTTTTGAGCCAGCTGGTCCAGTCTCCTGTGTTCTGTTCTGACCTGCAGAGAAGAGGACACTCTCCACCACTGACTGATAAAACAGCACAGCATTTCACTGCCGACATCAAAGGACCTGAGCTTCCTGATGAAAAAGTTACAAGTTACAATCAGTAACAGATTGTTACTGTCTTTATGTCTGATTCTCAGCTCAGGTAAAGCTGAGTCAGAGGTCCAGTGGATGTAGTTTAACAGCTGGTTTCTGTGTTACAGTGTTACAGTGTTACAGTTTACTTCTGTGAAGTTTGGTTCATCCTGCAGCACCAGTTCTGCTTACCAAAAGTGGCCCACGAGGCACCTCACATTCCACGGTTTGAGAAAAGCATCGTAGGTTTCTAGAAATGTGTTTTCGCAACTGTGACAAACTGTAATAGTCAAAGCTCACAGTGTTATAATAACAGGACTGATGCAACCACAATTACATTAAAACAGCTGTGTGTTGGGAGCAGAGAACTGGAACCACAAACTACTTCCTGTCAGATTTGTGTTCTCTCAGGTCACTGACACTGGTGAACATGTGATCTGTTCTCTCTCAGAGAGTCAGCTCAAAACTGTGAAGCTGTGGCGCCCTCTACTGTGATGAGAGGGAAGAGAGGGAGAGAGGACACCACTATGTAATGAACTCACCATATTTAAGACACTGATGAAACTACCACACTGACACTGGCACTAAATGTTTAATGATCCAGTCTAAAGCAGTGCAGTAAACAAACCTGCTGGATCAGGCTTCAACACACACAACACAGAACCCTGAACCCCGAATCCCAGTCTGTCTCTGGAGGTCTCACATTATCAGACTAAAATCTGCTAGAACAGAACCGATCTGAAGACTAAGCACTTTAACCTTAACTCATTTTCTTCTGTTTGATGTAATTAATGTTAGTGATGGGATACAGTGACACACTTTGTGCAATTTGTGCATGAGAAAAATGCACAAAAATTCTTCACTCATCAAAATCTTTAGGGACAGAATAAATAACATACAGCCAAATATCCTCTATGTAAGAATAAATATGATACCATAACAAAATCTACATATGAATCAAACTGTGTAGTGCATGTGTAAAAATAAAGGCCAAGATTTGCTTCATTTATCAGATGAACATGGAGGTGACTCTCATATTTGGTTCTCAGTGATTCTTCATGCAGTCATCCGACAAATTACCTTTAAGGAGCTGCTGCTCCTGCACAGGCAGGGTGGAGCTGAAGACTTTGGAGGCACAGAGAAGACACCATCAAGAACCTGTACCCACAATACCTCTGTGAAAACTCAAGAGTTCACATGTATTTTAAAACTTCTGTGACCTTTGTCCACACCACTACAGTCACATTAACGCCTCTTCTTCTGTTTTCATTACAGGAACAATAGAGATGCTGCATCTTAAGGTAAGTAACTTAAGGCTAAAGTTAGAAACTAGTTAACTTTAGTTAGCTAAACTGTAACTCACGGCTAAAGTTAGAAAGTAGTTAACATTAGTTAGCTAAACTGTAACTTAAAGTTATAATCTGTAACTTTTCTACATTAAATGTCTAAAAGCAACTAGACTTCTGTTCTATCTGTTGTTGAGTTGTGTTCTTACATTATCACAAATGTTTTCATCAATTCTCTCTTCACCTCAGCAGCCCACAAAGGTGTGTCATGTTTTGCATATTTTAAACCTTTGAATCAGATGCCAAAACTTCACCTGTGTGAAGAGGAGAAAAAGACACTTGTATCTGAATATTTGTGCACAACAAAGTAAATTCACCTTTGTTCCTGTGCCCAGATTCACACTGCTGGGAGCTGGGCTGGGAGCAGCTGAGTGTCTCCTCTCTACACGTGGAGCCCTGCCCTCTAGTGGCAGCAGCAGCTTCTTCTCTGCTGCAGCTGCTGATTTGGCTCCTTTCAGTTGATGCATTTTCACTTACTTTATTGTGATTTCATCATGTGACTGTTGCTTTAAACTAAACTTGAGACAGAAAAACTGAAGTCAGAGTTAAATGACTAATTTTTAAAAACAAAAGAAAGAAAGAAAGAAAAGAAAATTCCACCATTTATTTTCCTATGTTAACCACCTCTCATTAATTACTGATCACAGTCAACTTGCCAAATATCACTGGTTTATGATGAAAACATCAAAACTGGACTCCCTTGTAATTTGAGACTAAAGGCTCCTGTGTAGGTGGTGTTGATCAAATAAAGCATGAAAAGTTTGACATGATGAATTATTAATATTGACTACTATTATTGACTCTACTGATCCCGTACAGTATATTTCTGCCCCTGGCAGGGGTGGAAATCACAAGGTTTATTTGCCCTTGTTGACAAAGTAGGTTTTGTGTTCTTGTAGTCTTTGGAGTGTTTTTAAAAATGAGTAATTTTACTCTGATTTCAGTTTTTCTGTCTTAAATTTAGTTACAAACTAAAACAGTCAAATGATGAAGTCACAATAAAGTGAGTGAAAATGCATCAGCTGAAAGGAGCCAAATCAGCAGCTGCAGCAGAGAAGCTGCTGCTGCTGCCACTAGAGGGCAAGTCTTTATGTGTAGAGAGGAGACACTCAGCTGCTCCCAGCCCACAGTCCAGATATATGTTCACCATTTTCACAGGATCCAGCTGACAAATGAACTCATTAAGATCCACAAATGTGCAGATGAAGTTTTGTCCTTTAGAGATTCAGCAGTGTGAATCTGGGCACAGGAACAAAGGTGAATTTACTTTGTTGTGCACAAATATTCAGATACAAGTGTCATTTTCTCCTCTTCACGCAGCCTTATTTACATTAGTAAATCTTATACAACAAGGGTTGGTAAAATTTGCTCTATTTTACCTTTATTTGAAGCTTGATGAACTAAACACATGTGAAACAGATGGGTCTCCAGTTGCTTCTACATGAACTTGCTTGTTTGGGCTTTTATCACGTGTTCACTGACTGTGTGTGAAATGTACAATGGAGGTGAGAAGTGGGACAGAAGGGCAGAGCAAAGTGAACAGGACTAAGGCAGCCATTGTGATACTCACTGACCAGCTACACAGTATTAGTCTCTTCAACTCACTTCCGGGCAAAATAAATAGGACATGAATTGTATTTATTGTATATCTTTGTCAAACTGCAGTTACATTCATTATGATAACCAGAAATGACTCAAAGCTGCCTGAGCCATAAGAAAATCAACATTTGGTCACCAAAGTTTCTCAGCCTCATGCTCAGGACGTCATGAGGTGTTTTAAAGCCAGAAAGTTTTTCCCAGTATTTCTTAGATGCTCCAGACCTTGCCTTAATGTGGAGAGGTGCTGTCAAAGGCTGCTGTGACCCAGACTTGCTGAACAGCCTGTTATCACAGCAGTGCCGTGCATGACTGTTAACCACTGAAAACTGTTAACCACTGAAACCTCCAGTGAGCCAGCTGAAGAAATGGGGAAGGAAAGTGATGTTGCAAACACAAACACATCAGGCCTCACAGTGAACAACTGAAAGTGTCAAAGTAAGAGATTTTTTTTTTATCAGTTAAAGTTTCACAAAAACTTAGTCCAAACATACCGTAAGATACAGATCATTTTTACACTGATGAAATGTTCAAGTGCAGTTAAAGTTCACATGCATTTTTAATTACAGAAACAACTGAGACACCGCATCTGTTCTGGCTCTAAAAGGAAGTAGTGCTTCTCCAAAAAGAAAAAAAATCAAAGCTTCAAATTGAGAAGTTGACTGTGGAGAAAAAAAACAAGCTGAATATTTGACTCAATATTTGACACAAACTGACCAGTGTCAGTTTTACTGCGTCAAAGATGGGGACAGTAAAATGTTTCACAACCGACCAACATGTGAAAATCCATGAACCACAGTTGAATGAATGAATTAATAAATAAATCAATTGCATACCTGAAGTAACTGAGAAACAATAAAGATTTTTGGATTGTGGATTTGGACATTTTCCCTGCATGGAGAGTCTTCAATTTAGTTAGTAAATTAGTGCAGCTGTGCGCACACACACACACACACACACATATACACTTGTACATTGTTTTATTGAAACTGTACAGACCAACCTGTTTAACCTCCTTAAGGCCAGGTTAACCACAGCTGTTTGTACAACCCTGTTTCCAAAAAAGTTGGGACACTGTGTAAAATGTAAATAAAAACAGAATGTGATGATGTGCAAATCATGTAAACACTTATTTAATTGAAAATAGAGCAAAGACAACATATCAAATCTTGAAATGCTGAAATTTTCTTGTTTTATGAAAAATACTTGCTCAATTTGAATTTGATGCCAGCAACATGTTTCAAAAAGTCGGGACAAGGGCAACAAAAGACTGGAAAAGTTGTGTAATGCTGAAAAAAACACCTGGTTGAATATCTCACAACTAATTAGGTTAATTGGCAACAGGTCAGCAAATGATTGGGTATAAAAAGAGGCTCCAGAGAGGCAGAGTCTTTCTGCAGTGAAGATGGGGAGAGGTTCACCACTCTGTGAAAGACTGCCTGGGCAAATAGTGCAACAGTTTAAGAATAATTTTCCTCAATGTTCATAATATCATTAAAAGATTCAGAGAATCCAGAGAAATCTCTGTGAGCAAGGGACAAGGCTGAAAACCAATATTGGATGGTCATGATCTTCGGGTCCTCAGGCAGCACTGCATTAAAAACTTATTAAAAATTATTCTATAGTGGAAATCACTGCATGGGATCAGGAACACTTCTGAAAACCATTGTCTACGAACACAGTTTGTCGCGTCATCCACAAATGCAGTTTGGAACTCTACCATGCAAAGAAAAACCATGTTTAACCATGATCCAGAACGTCACCGACTTCTCTGGTCCCGAGCTCATTTAAGACGGTGTGAGGTGAAATGGAAAACTGTCCTGTGGTCTGATGAATCAAAATTTCAGATTCTTTTTGGAGATCATGGCTGTCGTATCCTCCAGGCTACAGAGGAGAGGGACCATCCAGCTTGTTACCAGTACACAGTTCAAAAGCCAGCATCCGTGATGGGTGTGGGGGCATTAGTGCCCATAGCTTGGGTAGCCTGCACATCTGGGAAGGCTCCATTAATGCTGAAAGGTATATACAGGTTTTGGAACAACATATGCTGCCATCCAGGAAACGTATTGCACATTACAACCGCATGGCTCCATAGTAGAAGAGTCCAGATGCTTAACTAACCTGCTTGCAGTCCAGATCTGTCACCCACTGACAACATTTGGCTCATCATGAAATGAATAATATGACAAAGGAGACCTCGAACTGTTGAGCAGTTCAAACCCTATATTAGGCAAGAATGGGATAACATTTCACTTCCAAAACTCCAGCAACTGTTCTCCTCAGCTCCCAAACGTTTACAGAGTGTTGTTAAAAGAAGAGGTGATGAAAACAGTGGTAAACATGACCCTATCCCAACTTTTTTTGAAATGTGTTGCTGCATCAAATTCAAATTTAACAGATATTTTTCATAAAACAACATTTCCCAGTTTCAACATTTGATATGTTGTCTCTTTCAAATATGGGTTTACATGATTTGGACATCATCACATTCTGTTTTTAATTTACATTTTACACAGAGTACCAACTTTTTTAGAAACAGAAGCCGAGAAAATTCAAAACCACTGTCTTTGTCATTAAAAGCTTGTTATATTTATTATTCACTGTGTAAAATCTTCATCTTAAAACTATAGTAATGAGCTAACATTAGTTAGCTAAACTGTTATTTAAGGCTAAAGTTAGAAACAACCTTATTAGTTAGCTAAACTGTAACTTTAGCCTAAAGTTAGAAACTAGCTAACATTAGTAACTAATTGAAACTAAGGCAAAATTTAATTGATGGTCAGGCCCCCCATAATTCAAACACTGAATACACCTTTACAACCTACAAAAGTGCATTGTGTTTTGCATGTTTTAACCTTTGAATCAGATTTCGGAGCGGTCAGCAATGCTGTTTGGGTACAGTGTTGGTTATTTTAGAGCGTTTGTTGTTTATCTGGCGTTCCTCAGATGGGTTAGAGTGTTTAACACTTGGTGAATGACACCACACAACTGTTATAGCCACCTGACAAAAAAGTCCCATGTATCACATTTAAGGTGAATGACTGATGAAATGAAAATACACTGAAGAACACTGTAGAGTAGTTAGGTAGTTATGAAAACTTTCTTCCGAAGGAAAACAGACAATCCACCCACAGTCCTGTAGCATTCATGTGGTCAGGAGGTAGAGAGGGTTGTCCAGTAATCAGATGGTTGGTGGTTCGATCTCCGCCTCCAGACCGCGAGTCGAAGTGCCCTTGGGAGAGATACTGAACCCTAAATTGCCTCTGATGCACTCCTTGAGAGAGTGTGTGTGTGTGTGTGTGTGTGTGTGTGTGTGAGAATGGTAGAAGCGTGATTTTTTTTTTTTTTTATAATCTAGATTGTGAATCTGTGTCAGTTTATCCAAATAACACCTATTTGGAAATTTGCTCAGCCGTTTTTTGTAGAGGTGGGGGCTGCCCTGCTGGGTGAGTGGTGGTGGTTGCATCAGCTGCTCGGGAGGGGGAGACATCATTCTTAGTCACTTCCTGTAACTGTGTCACGTGGGTGTCTCCACCTCCCCACACCTTTAGGAGACAAGTAGGTCTGAGTCTGTTTATTCAAGTGGGAGAAGTGAATGTGATCATAGATTATGATTCTTTAGCCTGATAGTCACCAAAATGAATATTAGATCCATTTTTCACAAGCCACAGATCTCTCACAGAACATTCTGACCAATTAAAATGTCATTTTTAGACAACAGATCAGAAGAAAATAACCTTTATTCAGACCTGTCTCTGTCTCAATAACACACTCTAAGACCTGAGCCCAGATCTGTTCTGTCGGTTCTGGTTTTAATGCGGCAGACGTCATTTTACAACTGCAATAGTTTACAGGGAGTTATACATGAAACCATGAATTTAAAGTTAAAACTTGTATTTCTTTGCTTAATAATTCTATGACTGTTATTATCATGTGACTGAGGAGGGAAAACAGAGTATTATACTGGAGTTGTACTGGGTTGATCACATATTAAGCCGCAGATAAAAACAAGCAGCAAAATTAGTCGCAAATTCAAGCTGTATCCAGTGCTGTGATGTTATGATCACGCCCACTTAGGAGACAGGAAGTGTACACCATTTCTTACTACTGGCGCTGCCTGTAATGTGTTATCTTATGTATAGAGGATCTTTGGCACCGTCTTCCCAGTTTAAAAGTGTATCTCTTCGGACCTTTGGTAATTTACTGTGTCTTGATCTATGATAAAAATTTCCTCTGGAAGACGAAGTTTGGTCTGAGTTGAAATATTATATTTATTGCTGCTGGTTAAGAAAATAAAGCTAAAATATGGTTTCAGTTTAACAGTTGGCTCCTTATATATGTACAAATACACCACCACATTTCAGTAGAAATAAATATGTATAAACGAAAATGAACAGTGATAGTGTGGTTCATTAATATATTTCTTTAGATTTTTTTATATATCACACATGGGATATGAAGTTTATATTTTACTATACTCTGTCAATTCCGTTTTTCATCTGTATGTGGAGATTCGAGTTCAGATGATTTGTCACAGTTCAGTCAGGTACAGGTGTGTTGAAGTGCCACCTGAGCCGCGCTGATCTGCTGATATCAGGAGGAATGCACTCAATTCAACATACTACTCAACTCCTGACACAAGCTGTGGTCATCTCAAAACTAGACTACTGTAATGCCCTCCTGACGGGCCTCCCAGCCCGCTCAGTGCAACCACTTCGGATGATCCAGAACGCGGCGGCGCGCCTGGTCTACAACCAACCCAAAAGGTCACATGTCACCCTGCTGCTCATCGAGCTCCACTGGCTACCTGTTGCAGCCCGCATTAAGTTCAAATCTCTAATGCTTGCCTACAAAGTTGTCTCTGGCACTGCACCTACCTACCTGAACAGGTACCTGCTTCCTCGCGACCGCTGCGCTCCTCTAACGAACGACGCCTGGCTCTGCCCCCCCATCCGTCCAAGGCAATCCAAACTCTTCTGTCACGTTGTCCCCCGTTGGTGGAACGCACTACCACTTCCTACCAGAGCAGGGGTGTCCCTCTCTACCTTTAAAAGACTCCTGAAGACCCAGCTCTTCAGAGAGCACCTTCTCTCCTAGCACTACATGACAAATCTACACTTAAAGAATCATCACTAGCACTTATTGCTGCGCTAACACTTCTTATCGCACTTAACCTTGATTGTTCCCCTTTCTGTCAGTCGCTTTGGATAAAAGCGTCTGCTAAATGACTAAATGTAATGTAAATGTAAATGCAAATGAATGCAGCTGTCTGAGATGAACTTGTGAGAAAAGGCTCAAAGTTCTCTCTGGTCCTACTGAGCATGCGTGTGACGCTGCGCCGACGCTGCGCAGCACTGACTTCCTTGACAGTTCTTCAGGAGCCGGAAACAAAACAAGTTGTCATATGATTTCTGCTTTTGTCTGGTGTGTAGCTGTATGTGGTGAAGTCAGATTAAAGCGTTCATAGAAGGTAAGTCAGGCTACTTACGGTTCGACTTGTTTCATTCTTAACGTTGAACACAACTTAACACAAACACAAATAAATGTGAATTAATGCAGCTCGCGGGCTTTAACTGAAGCAGTCGGTGGGTGAATTATAATGAAGTAGCTCAGTCTCACTACCTATATTGCTAATTAGCTAACCTCTTCGCATGCTCTGGTTCATTTCTAGGTACCCACAGTTACATTAACAGACAGTCTGAGTCAGTCTGTCCATGATTAAGTTTAATGGAGCCTGTTTTGTATCCGCAGCTGCCGAGAGTCCGGTGACAAACACTGGCTGCCATGGCTGATGTGAGTACGGCCTCTTCTCCTGCATGGAGGAAGAACATCATCACGTTTTGTGTTATTTACAACAAAACGAAACGTAGTATAAATGTAATGTACACACCATTTCAGCAACATCAAATCTGAGGACTGAAGGGACTGTATGTAAGCTAGCCTGGATTTTATCTTCACCATGCTCTGTCTCTGAGTTGTTAATGAGAGCCAGTCTGCAAAATGGCGTTAAAGTGACAGATTTTCCAGTGAGGTTTGGTATGACAAACCCTGTACCCTGACAAACCATCAAACCAAACACTGACTCACTGAAGGTGTGTGTCTGTGTCTCTGTTAGTCAGGTGGTCAGGGTAGAAGATAATCTAACCTTAGTATTAATGTCTGTGTCTTTGTAGGACTTGAAGAGATACCTGTACAAACAGCTGCAAAGGTGAGTATGGCTGAAGTTAAGGTTAGAGCTGTGTCACATGCCACAGTGAAACCATGTGTTTGGTGCTTCATCAGTAAAATCTACTGTCTCCTCTACCTCAGTGTTGAAGGTCTTCATGCTATAGTAGTGACAGACAGAGACGGTGTCCCAGTGATCAAAGGTGAGAAACCATGGGTCCTAATGAACCCTGAGGTCCTGCCTGTTGTAGTTTCACTCTCCTGTGTCGCACCTGTCTAAACAGGTTTACTGACAGCACTGTCAGTACACCTGTCTACATAGGTGTGTTCTCAGTGCTGTGAACTCAGCTCTGTAGTTTGTTACATAATGAAAATATTCATGTTTTGAAAGATAATATTTGAAATAAATGGTGTGGGCAGTTTATTTACCAGACAGTTGTGGTTAACGTTGCTGTTGTGTCACTGCAGTCGCCAATGACAACGCCCCGGTGCATGCTCTGAGACCTGGTTTCTTGTCCACGTTTGCTCTGGCCACAGATCAGGGGAGCAAGCTGGGACTCTCCAAGAACAAGAGCATTATCTGCTACTACAACACCTACCAGGTGAGACACCTGCTGTGGGACAGGCTCTCGTAGTATGAACCAGCTGCAGATATGATGATGAGGACTGATTGATTAGAACTGAATTATACCCATCAGCTCCTTTATCGCCCTGATGTCCTGTGAATGTTAAAGCTGTGTCACAGTCAAACTCTGAACAGGTTCCTAACTAACCAAGCCAACAGTCATCTGGTGTCACCTGATGTCAGCTGTTTAATGTTGTCAGCTGGTGTCAGCTGTTCTCTGACCAACCTCTTCTTGTAATGTGTTTAGAGAAACGGGGATCAGTGATCCTCTTGCAGAGTCCACCTGGTTTTGGTCCTCACCTGTTTGTTGTGTCTCTGTGTTGGACAGATTGTGCAGTTCAACCGGTTACCATTGGTCATCAGCTTCATCGCCAGTAGCAACGCCAACACAGGTAAAAATCTCTTCATTGTTGTGGACTCTGAACGTCTCTCAAATGAAGCAGGTTCTGGTTCTGGGCTAGTCCAGTCTATTAAACTCTGTGGCTGACTAATCCCTCATTAAATAGTCTCTCCTGACACTACAGGCAGACACAGATGTACCATCACATGTTAAGTCATGTGACACAGCTGTGACACAGCTGTTAATGAGCCTGAAACAGTCTGAGGTGTAGATGTGTCGTCAGGACGACAGGTCCCTCACTAAAACATGTATCTGAACCCCCCCCCCCCCCCCCCCCCCCTTCCCAGCCTCATCTCCTCTGTACTGAAGTGTTTCCAGTTGTGACAGCAGAGGCACAGACACGGTTCTTTCAAATCGCACCTTTGGGACTACTTCCTGTAGGTACAGGCAGGATTAGGTTCAAATCTGCCTCTGTAGCCATGTTGTGAGATGTCTGTGTGCAGAGCTGACCTTCTGTGCTAGTGATGTCATCAGAGGTCAGAGGACATCGCTGACATCACAATTCATCCAGTGTTGTTTCCTCATGTTGTCGTGTTGTTTGTTGAGCGGTGCTTTAACAGCTGTACACTGTGTGTGTCTGTAGGCATCATCATGAGTCTGGAGAAGGAGCTGGCTCCACTAATAGAGGATCTGAGGCAGGTGGTGGAGGTCACATAAGCTCCAACAGACAGGAACACCTTGAGCAGCTCACCTGTGTAGACCACATCCTGCTGTAATGGTGCATTCAAGTCCTTTGGAAGAACCTGTCAGTCAGCATGATGACAGGAAGTGATATCATCTTCAGATCTGATCACACCGGGGTTGAACTTTCCACTTTGTCTGCTCACTTAACTTCCTGTTGTCTAGGTGCTCTTCATCATCTCTGCTCTTCACTGCTAACACAGAGCTCGTCTGAATAAATGTTTAACTGTAGCAACCGATGTGGCCTCCCTGTCTTCTTCATGGTTTTAATGTACATTACACACAGTGTAGTCCTGAGCTGTGTCCCAGTTCAGGGGTCGCATCCTTCGGAGACTTCATCTGAAGACTAATTGTGTCACAGCGACTTGACTCTCCCATTTCAAATGTTCCTTCAAATGTGTCCTCTTCCAACAGGTGGATCCTTCGTGGTCCAACATATCTCGTGATTCATTGCACAGCAGTAATGAAAATAATCTGTCATCAAACAGCACAGACAGAGAGCCTGAGGATCACATTGTTAAATGTCAGTGTTGTGTTTCAACTCAGTTCAACAGTAGCGGTACAACTGTTAAAATCAAGGACCATAAAACCTCAAGTTACTGAGAAGAGAAGTTACCTGTTATCAAGGTTGCTAGGCAACAGGAGCCATGCTTTGCAATGCAATGCTAAGGGCGGGAGCAGCTGGTGATGGAAAGAGAAAACCCTTCATAGACCAGACTGTGTCATTTCAGTTCCACACCTTCGTAGACCAGGTCCTCTGAAGTATGCAGCCCCTGAACTAGGACGCAGCTCCTGTGATGCCTTCATGTTAGCAGCTCAGAGTATGTTAAAGAGAGACTCCCTGTCAGACCTACATGTGATCCATTCAGGTTGCCAGTGGGAGCTGCTGAAGGACACTCACATGTGGCATGTGCTGCAGTTAAACATATGTAACAGGCAGTCACTGAATGGGTCATGTGATCAGACTCCTGTTGGTTTTATGTAAAATGAGTTTCAATACTTGACTCCAGTGAGCTACAGAATGTGGTCTCAGGTTCTGGACCCCACTGTGGGTCCATGATTCTTCAGACTCTCCTGACCCACAACCCAGGTCTGGACTCAGGTGACAGCTCAGCTCATGTCATAATGCGTCATTCATGTGTCACTGTATTAAACTTTCTACTGCACTGTGGTGGTTCAAGGTTCCAACCTGTGACTCTGATGTTTGTTACTGAGGCCTCTTTAAAAACCAAACCACATGTCTGAGCTGGGTTCAGGGTTCGGCTCTTCAGGAGGAACCAGTGGGTCTGGGGTCACAGACAGGATCAGGACAAACACATGATTTTATAGAACAATCCAGTCCTTTAAATAACTGAGAGAAACAAACACTGGGACAGAAGAGCAGGACTCATGTCTGATTTATCTGGTTACTTTTATTCAGGGATCATATCAAACCACTCAAACTGGACCTGGATTCACAAAACATCTTCAGGCTAAAAGTTTTTTTTTTTCTCACTGTCTGATTTAGAGCCTATCCGACTTCTGGACTCCTCACGTTTTTGACTCAGTAATTCTAAGTCTGGAGAAGAAAGAAGTAGTAGAGAGGATCCTGACTCACTGAGACCAGATCCCAGAGAATCATAAAGGGCTGTGGTCCCCTCACAATGTGGGTTTGTAATGTTGACACTTGGAGATCTCCAGCGTTTGTGAGACAATCTGTTCACCAAACAGTCAATGTTCTCTGTAGAACCCACATCACAGGACAGTTCATACAGTTCCCTTCAGATGTTCAGCAGCTACAAAGAAATGAAGCAGCCTCATCAGGTCACCTTGGTGTGATCAGAGCCAGGTTGTGTTGATGATGATGATGATGATGATGATGATGACGGTCCTGGTGGTCCTGATCACACAGGTTGTGTTGATGCTGCTCCAGTTGTAGACATTGTAAAGTGGATCTACACACGGATCATGATGTTAGTGGAGAGGGGTATGAGGCACCTGTTTGACAGGATCATGTTCATCATGTGTGTCACAGTGAGGGACAGTGGATACCACACCTCCCTCCCCCCACAGCTGGGACCACAGCTACATCACCACAGGTACAACAGGTGGATCACAGCCTCTTAGTCAGGGTCAGTCAGGTTTTAGTTTTTATTATTCTTCCACTGAGTGAATGAAATTATCCAGGCTGACACAGACCTGATCACACTGATGAGAATCCACTACTTTATTAACAGAATAATCATCTGTAATTATTTCATGTAGGCAGTATTGACACCTGACTACGCCAATCGGAGATCACTAAGATTACTGTGGAGTCAGTGTGTACTTATGCAAAAACAATGTCGGACTCCGTAGTGTTCTCTGGGCCCCTATGTACAGCCGCATGTCATCGTTCAACTGCTGGTTATCAAGGTGATGTCCAGCCAATGGCGTGGGCTTTGTTGATAACTGGCAGACTTTCTGGGGAAGACCTGGTCTGATTAGACGAGACGGCTTACATCCCACGCTGGAAGGAGCTCCTCTCATATCTAGAAATCTGACTGACTTATTAGAAAGCCAAAGCCATGACAATCCAGAGCTGAGACCAGGAGGCAGAGTCGCAGTCTTACACTCTTCTCTGCGCCTCTCTTAGAGCAGTCGCTGCCATTCACCCCCGAAAAACTGTGTCTGTCCCCCGACCACCTACATTTAAATGTAATAAATCAAAAGTGAACAGAGGAGGAGTTAGACATGAAAACCTAATAAAAATGAACACAACCACTATTCCAGAACCAAATAGCGGGAAAGTTAAATGTGGATTATTGAATATCAGATCACTCTCATCTAAATCTCTACTAGTCAATGATCTGATAACTGATCATCACATTGATCTGCTCTGTCTGACTGAAACCTGGCTGCAGCAAGATGACTATATTAGTCTGAATGAATCAACACCCCCCACTCATGTTAATGTTCATATCCCTCGAAGCACAGGCCGAGGGGTGGCAGCCATTTATCACTCCAATTTATTAATAAATCCTAAGCCTAAGATTAATCATAATTCATTTGAAAGCCTTATTCTTAGTCTGTCTCACCCAAACTGGAAAACACAAAAACCAGTCCTACTAGTTACTGTATATCGTCCACCTGCCCCTTACTCTGAGTTCTTATCTGAGTTCTCAGACTTTTTATCTGAGTTAGTTCTCAGCACAGATAAAGTTATCATGGTGGGTGATTTTAACATTCATGTAGATGTTGAAAGTGACAGCCTGAGTCATGCATTTAATTCACTAATAGACTCAATTGGCTTCTCTCAGCATGTTAATGAACCCACTCATACCTTTAACCATACCCTTGATCTGGTTCTGACATATGGGATTGAAACTGAATATCTAACAGTATTTCCCCAAAACATTCTTTTATCTGACCATTTCTATTAACATTTGAGTTTTCAGTCATGGACTATGCAGCATTTGGGAAAAAAATCCATTACAACAGGTGTCTCAGTACCATTACCATTAGCAAATTTAAAGAAAGAATCCCATTGGTATTTAGCCCACTGCCATGTATCAATGCAGTAGGGGACAGTTCTCTTAACTTCACATCTGCACAAGTTGATGATCTTGTTGACAGTACTGTAGCCTCACTGCGTACAACACTAGCCCAACACTGAGAAAGAATGTAGTGAGTCAGAGGAGGCTAGCTCCATGGTACAACTCAGAAACACAAGCTTTAAAGCAAAGTTGTGAAGTGATATTCTACTAATCTTGAAGAATCTCTAAAGGCTTGGACAGACTTATCCATGAAGTAAGTCTGTCCAAGCATTTCACTTCACTCTCTAAATGCAGGTCTACTTGTGGTTTCCAGAGTTTCTAAGAGCATCAACCAATCACTGTGGTTCTTACAACAAGCTCGTCATGAGAACTGATGTCACCAGCAACAGAGTCTCAGTCTGAGCTCAGGAGTTTTTCTTTTCCTCAGTAAAAGTTGGCCTGAGCAGCTTTGTGAAGAGGAGTCAGGAGAAAGCATTCAGTTAGAAACTTTTAGTCAGGAGAACTCTGAGTGGAAGACAAAATGATTTGTGGATGCAGGTCCAGAGTCATAATTAAGTCAAACACACACATGATACACATAATTTAGAGTCAGTGTGAGTTACACTTTACAGGTGACAGGTGTGTTCAGAGGAAACCTTCAGAACGTCCTCTGGTCCACAGCAAACAGGAAGTTACAATCACTTCATTCAGAAACCTGAAAAAAAACATAAAACAGGCTCAGGTGGTGGCTCACTGGAGCACACCTCACAGACAACACACCTGACCGCAGCTGGATTATGTGACTGACAGCTGTTTGTGTGCTTGTATTTATACATGTTGGAAACAGCTGGATTCTGAGCCACATGATTTTAAAGGCAGTCGTTCTCCTCCAATTGCTCAGGGGGTCAGGAGAATGTGTCCCAGTCCAGTTCACTCTTCATTGTTGTTCCAGGTGATGTGGTGTCCTTCATGGAGGCGGGGCTTCTGTCCATCTCCTGTGTCTCCACCGACTCATCGCCCTTTTCTGATCTGGGACTGGAGACAAACACGGAGTCACTCCCTGCTCCTATGAAAACCTCCTTTACCTTCTCTGGTTTGAATAAACTAAGATTAAAGCCATTAAACATCAGTTCATTAACAAGCTGGACGTTCAGACTGACCCCACCTGAGGACTTATCTTTCATACAGGTCACAGATCTACACTGATGACAGGATGGAGCTGATAACTGCAGACACTGAAGACTTCATAATGAGTCCGACTGGTGTGGGTCAGTCTGACCCTTGTGTTGCATCACTGCACAACAGGTCAGTATCTCAGGTATCAGGTGTTACACCAGAAGACACACCTGGAGACACACACAGTCAGTCCTCTACAGCAGTGACCACTGTCAAGGTCAGCTGTCATCACCTTGACACTGTAGTTGTGTTTAAGTTGTGTTGTCCTCTGGTCTCGTCGTGAGGTCTGGTGACCAAAACCCAATGTCCACTAAATGGCACATTGTCAGTCAGACCATGTTGAGTTTTGACATCAGCCTGATTTTCATTTCCAACGTTAGAGTCGTCAGAGTCCAACAAATCAGAATCAGGTGAACCGGTTTGAAGTGGTCTACAGACCTGTCTCAGGACCAGTCAGTCACCATCCACTCTGGTTGAGGTCTCTTTGGGTGAGCTTGTTTCTCAGTCAGTGAACAGTTAAACTCAGGAGGTAAAAGAAGGTGAGAGTTTCTGTCAGACAGAGGCTGTTGCTTCAAATGAGTACAGCTCCTTGTCCAGACCCGGTTCTCAGCACCAGGTCTGTACCATTAGTCCATGACTGAATTAAATGAACTGAATCTACTGATCTGAACTTATTTTTCCTACAGCTGTCAACAAAGTTTAAAACATGTAGAAACATGTAAAACTGGAGGGAACAGATTTTCTTTTTCTTCAGTCACAAAAACCTGAACTTTGTAGTTCAGTTCAGGAGGTTGTGTTAAAGTCCTGCTCCACATTAAACCTGCTCCACATTAAACCCCATTAAATCAACTCCACACGAAACCACATAAAAACTTGCTCCACATTAAACCACATTAAACCAGCTCCACATTAAGCCAGCTCCACATTAAACCAGCAAAGGATCAGTGGCTGAACAAACATGGAGTTTCTAGTAAGAAGGAAGTGGTTCAATATTACACAAGTTACCGTTTATGACACATTACTCACCTTGTCTACAGTGAACTCCTCCCTCAAACTCAGATGATTCACTGACTGTTGTAATTATCAACTTTCCCTAAACCTGCCTCGCCTTCTACTGAACCTGTTTCCCAGAATGCCTTTCTGCATTCCCTATGGCGGTCAGGACCTACCACCTTATCTCTGTTTTCTTAAACACTATGACACAGTGATACGGGGGGGTCCTCCTGCAGACCCTCTGAGACATTGACAAAAACAAACTCACCAGTTTCCACCTCAGAATCTTGATCCACTCGTCTGCCTCCACACCTGTTTTAGCACAGAGATAGAAGGTCCTCTCAGGAAACACCAGGCTGTGGACACACACAAGAAGAGTCAGTCAGGAGACAGGACTGACAGGAGGATCCTTCATCTCACAGAGGATCCTTTATCTTATAGAGGATCCTCTTTGGGATGAAGGATCCTCTGTGAGATGAAACTACATGATCAACATCTAACTCACTAATCTTTAAGGTCAGACCTGGACCTGCCACTGAAACACGTTTTGTTCCAAAGTCAGTTGTTGTGTTGTTGCACAGAGACTAAGAAGCAGCAGTAATGAGCTCTGACACAGTTCAGCAGAAGCTGTCCAATAGAGAAGACAACTGTGTCAACTTTTGTTCCTGAGCAAAACAGGATGGTGTGTTTCTCTTGTTTGCTGACAGGAGGTGTCTGATGCTGCATGTGTTCCAGGTGAGCTGCTGAGGTGTAGTCTATCATATATCTGGTGAAATAGGAGGGAATTTCATGCTTACTAACGTCAAAGCCTGCAAAACAGTGTTGCTTGGCAACTTGACATGAATCAGTCTGTAACATTAATGTCACTCATTTATACCCTACATGTGGTCAGTTGGCACAAAGATTCTGGGTGACATGTCTGTTTGCTGTGGTTTAAATAAAGTTTGTAAAACCAAATATTCTGAAGAAACTGACCAGCTGATTGTTTCATCTACGTCAGAGCAGCCACTGACAACAGGAGGAAACAGATGATCCAGACCAATCTGGATCAGATTCCTGAGAGACAAAGAGGTGGAGGTGGAGGAGGAGGAGGAGGAGGAGGAGGAGGAGGATCAAAATCAAACTGAGAACTTCCTGTGTGGGTCGGCGACTAACTGTAAAGATCAGTAAAGGTGAGGGGGGGTCAGTGGTTGGGACCTCTCATGGTGTGCACTTCTCCTTCCCTCCCCCTGTTTCCTTCTCTTATTCACCTCCTCACACTTCCTCTTTTTTCTGCCATGAGGAAGTAGAGCTCAGAAACACTCAGAGCTGCTGGTTTGCACAGTCTCTCCTTATTACATCATATAAACATGTTTCAGTCTTTTTTTTCTGTTTTTTCTGATTCTGTTGTTTTCATTCTTACTTTTCAAGGCAAAGGCTCCAGATAATAATTATGTTAATTATTGATTCATCTGTTTTGATCAGTTTATCATTTTATTTATAAAATGTCAGAGAACAGTAAAGTCCTGACTTCAAACATGTTTCCATGAGACTGAAGAAACAGGAAGAACTGGAACGTCTGTCACTAATAGATAATTTAAATTACTGCAGTTTTCACAGATGCTCTCTGTGCTGTGAAATTTCTGAACTTCCTCTCAGCTGCAGTTGATGTCACAGTTTAACATAAGGTTTGTTCTTCACCCTGGACTCACTTTGTTTCATCATCAGACAGACACATCTCATCACATGACCAAAGTATGGAACACATACCATGAACTGTGGATGAAAGCTCAGACAGTTAATGGACCTTGAGTGGGGATAATTTCACTGAAGGTGACAGAGCTGCTGATCATCAGCTTCAGTCATTTAATGGACAAACCGCTGAGATTTAGAAACAGGAACATCTGTCCACACCTGCTCTCCAACAGGTGTATGATGTAATACTTCTCTAGGTGAAGTCACCTACATCACTTCCACCACCTCTAGCTTGTCAATGTGGTTGTGTCAACCCTCACAGGTTGGAGGCCTTCGATGGGGCCTTCGTTTCCCAGGTGGATCCAACCTATCCCAAGATTAATTGTGTGGCAGTGATTAATCACTTTTCAAAAAGAGACTCAGTAAATGACTTTCTACCAAACAGCAGTCCAGCCCAGTGGACCTGAACTTTACATCATTTGAAAGATGAAACAGACACGTGTGCCTCACTGCGTGCAACACTAGATACTGTGGCCCCTCTGAGGAAGAAGGTAGTGAGTCAGAGAAGGCTAGCTCCATGGTACAACTCAGAAACACGAGCTTTCAAGCAAAGTTCAAGGAAGCTAGAAAGAAGGTGGCGTTCTACTAACCTGGAAGAATCTCTAAAGGCTTGGACAGACAGCCTATTGGCATATATATTGGCTAACTAATAAAGGCGATCTTATCTTATATAAAAAGTCTCCGTAAAGCCAGAACCTCCTATTATTCATCATTCATAGAGGAAAACAAGAATACTCCCAGGTTTCCGTTCAGTACTGTAGCCAGGCTCTGTTGAACCATCTATTGCTTTAGCCCTCAGTTGTAATAACTTTATGAGCTTCTTTACAAATACAACTGTCTCAGATGACACTGTAACTTTCTATACTTTTCCGACTAGATCTTAGTGCTGCATCTGACACCATCGATCAGCATTAAAGGAACCGCACAAAGCTGGTTTAAGTCATATTTGTCAAATAGATTCCAGTTTGTTCATGTTAATAATGACTCTTCTATGCACAACAAAGTCAGTCATGGAGTTCCACAAGGTTCTGTGCTAGGATCAATACTTTTCACTCAATATATGCTTCCTCTAGGAAATATTATTAGGAAGCACCAGATAAATATCCATTGTTATGCAGATGACACCCAGCTGTACTTATCCATGAAGCCAGGTGAGACTAACCAGGTAGCCAAGCTTCAGGTGTGTCTTAAGGACATAAAAACCTGGATGACCAGTAATTTCTTACTCTTAAATTCAGACAAAACTGAAGTTATTGTAATTGGCCCAAAACACCTCAGAGATACACTATGTGATAATATACTGACTCTGGATGACATCACCTTGGCCTCCAGTGCTACAGTCCGAAACCTTGGTGTCATTTTTGACCAGGACTTGTCCTTTACTTCACATATAAAGCAAGTCTCTAGGACAGCCTTCTTCCACCTGTGCAACATTGCAAAAATCAGACCCATTCTGTGTCTAAAGGAAGCTGAAAAGCTAGTTCATGCATTTGTTACCTCAAGACTGGACTACTGTAACTCTTTATTGTCAGGATGTCCCAAAAATTCAGTAAAAAGCCTCCAATTGATCCAAAATGCGGCAGCACGAGTACTGACAGGAACTAGGAAACGAGATCACATCTCTCCTGTGTTAGCCTCTCTGCATTGGCTCCCTGTAAAATCCAGGATAGAATTTAAAATCCTCCTCCTCACCTACAAAGCCATTAATGGTCAGGCACCATCGTACCTTGGAGAGCTTATACTTCCCTATTTTCCCAATAGGACCCTGAGCCCAGTTCTGTTGGAGGTTTCTTCCTGTTAAAAGGGAGTTTTAAGAGTGCTTGCTCGTTGTGGGAACTGTTGGGTTTTTCTCTATAACAAAGTAAGGTCTCGGCCTTACCCTGTAAAGTGCCTTGAGATCATGTATATTATGATTTGGCGCTATACAAATAAAATTGAATTGAATTGTTTGGTTTTTACTTCCACGTTTCTTTTCACTCATCCTTTCTGGTCCTCCTCCTCAGCTCTGATCATGACCCAGGTTTCATCACAGTTTTACACAAATCATCACTGAGCATCACTTACCAGAAGCAGTTGATTCTGTCCTGAGAGTAGTCAAACTGGACTGCAGAGCAGGCTCTCAGATCTAGAGTTCGGATGGGCTCCTCACACTGCAACACAGACACCCAACAGGTTACACACTGGAGTGTGTTGTGACTAGAAGCACCTGAAACCAACACACTGACAGCACAATTATCTCTCACCATGTGGTCTTTGAAGTATTTGAGCTCATATCTGCTGAGAGTGAACCACCTCTGTTTCCAGTTCTGTACCGAGGTGTAGAAGAACAGTTAGTCCTGCTCCACAACAGTAACACATAATTTCACCTGCACTCACAACAGCAGAACACAGGTGATGTTCAGACACACTGAGGTGCAGCCCTCCTACAGCTCTACTGCTCTCACCTTCACAAACGCTCCTTGTTTCACCAGGTATCCCTCCTTTGTGCCGAGCTAGAAACACACCAACATTAGTACAAACATGAGTCTACTGCTGAGTAACCTAGTTATCTGGTCAGATTAGCAGCTCGTTTCATAAAGGAGCCAAATAAAAGACAACACCATCCAACGTCATCATACAGACAACTGCTCTCATGTACACTGCTCACAGTCCAAGGCTAGTTACTGTTGCATGATGTAGTTACTGTTACAAAGAGTAGTTACTGTTTTAGGGTGTAGTTAATGTTACAGAGTGTAGTTACTGTTCTAGGGTGTAATTACTGTTACAGGGCGTAGTTACTGTTACACGGTGTAGTTACTGTTTTAGGGTGTAGTTACTGTTACAGGGCGTAGTTACTGTTTTAGGATGCAGTTACTATTACAAAGTGTAGTTACTATTCTAGGGCATAGTTGCTGTTGAACGGTGTAGTTACTATTGCAGGGCATAGTTACTGTTACTGGGCTAGTTATTGTTGCACATTGTAGTTACTGTTTTAGGGTGTGGTTACCGTTTTAGGGTGTAGTAACTGTTGCACGGTGTAGTTACTGTTACGGGGCATAGTTACTATTGCCGGGTGTAGTTACTTTACAGGGCATAGTTACTGTTACTGGATGTATTTACTGTTGCATGGTGTAGTTACTGTTACAGGATGTAGTTACTGTTACAGGGTATAGTTACTGTTACAGGGCGTAGTTACTGTTGCACAGTGTAGTTACTGTTACGGGGCATAGTTACTATTGCCGGGTGTAGTTACTTTACAGGGCATAGTTACTGTTACTGGATGTATTTACTGTTGCATGGTGTAGTTACTGTTACAGGATGTAGTTACTGTTACAGGATGTAGTTACTGTTACAGGGTGTAGTTACTGTTGCACGGTGTAGTTACTGTTACGGGGCATAGTTACTATTGCCGGGTGTAGTTACTTTACAGGGCATAGTTACTGTTACTGGATGTATTTACTGTTGCATGGTGTAGTTACTGTTACAGGATGTAGTTACTGTTACAGGGTATAGTTACTGTTACAGGGCGTAGTTACTGTTGCACAGTGTAGTTACTGTTCTAGGGCGTAATTACTGTTACAGGGTGTAGTTACTGTTGCACGGTGTAATACAGGGTATATTTTAGTTACTAATTCAGGGTTTAGTTTCAGGCTGGAGTTTCAGGGTGTAGTTACAGGGTGTAGTTACTGTTTCAGGGCATAGTTTCAGGGTGTTGTTACAGGGTTTCGTCTCAGGTTGTAGTTTCAGGGCATAATTTCGGGGTGTAGTAATAGGATGTTGTTTCAGGGTGTATTTTCAGCATCAATTTTCAGGGTGTAGTTTCAGGGTTTAGTTACAGGATGTAGTTTCAGGATGTATTTACAGCTAATGCAAAGGATAAATCTAAATCCATGTTGTAATGATTCAGAATAATCTTTCAAAGCTGAATGTTGCTCCTCCCACAGGTGAGCTCAGTCACATGACATCACTGAGGTATTGTGATATTTCCTGGTGTCACCTGCTCTCAGGTGTGTGCGGTGGGTGTCATACCGATGGTGCGTTGGCCACCAGGTCATTCTCCGTGCGGCCTGTCTGTATGGCTGTGTGAACGCGCACAGACTCGTAGATGGACGGCTCCTCCACACGCCATGGGTAAGGACACTTGAGGACAATAAGGGTTCCTGTCCAGAGGCAGAGGGGGGGAGGTCACAGGCTAACCACCTGACATTATAACATCCGTGTGTGTGTGTGTGTGTGTGTGTGTGTGTGTTTGTGTTTGGAAGGGGTGGGGGGGTCGTAGATTCAGACTGCTGCTCTGACTGAAACACAGCTTTCAGGTCACAGATGATGACATCACCACTGTTTTCAGGTGAGCCAGAACAGGTGAGGGAGGCAGAGTCGTGATCTACGTCAAAGACTGTCTCAGTCCACAAAACTCCCCCTGCTCAGAGCCCAAGAAACATGAAGACATAGTTGAACATGTGTCTTGTAGGGACTTACCTCCCTCAGCTCAATCTGGTGTTATGGATAACAGTGTAAAACTCAGGTCACTGAACACCTTCATCTGAGACATTAATCAGTCTTCACCTATACTGAGTCTGACTGCTCTCAGGTCAGTGCTGGACTTCACCTGGTCCTCTCACTGAAAGCTCCCTAAACCTGTCAACAGTTTAAACTGAACCCTTTTCACTGGCTTCACTCCAGCACAGTGGGAACGTTCCTCAGTGGTTACCCCTGAACAAAAGTGGAGATGTCACCACCTCAACATGTCCAACACGTACAGATATCAAATCTCTCTTTTTGGAAGAAAATCCTAGAATCACTGGTTAATAGAAACCTGTCACCTTCATTAACACACTAAACTTTGTTGTTTAAATTATACATAAATAACATCATTGTTCCTAATCAATACTTCAACGTCCACTTTTTTGCTGATGACACAGTTTTATATGCTCCCGATTCCACCACAGCCCGGGTCCTGACTCATCTTCAGTCTGTCTTTGATGATTTCCACATGTCTCTTATAAATCACACATTAGTTTTAAATGTAGAAAAAAACTGAGTCATGGTTTTGTCCACCTCCAGCAGAGACTCTGACCATTAACACTTTAAATGACATCATGTCATTCAGATCAATATTTGACAGTAGATTATCACTTTATTATCATTATTCATCACTTGATTGTCACATTAAAACCTCTGTACAGAATTAAAGGACATCTGAGTTCTTCCAGCTGTAAACTACTGTTCATGTCTCTGACTGTGGACATGTCCTGATGTATACTGGACAACTGTCCTGTACTGTCAGTCAGCCCATCAACACTCAGCAGGTGAACCCTGTGCATCATCACTACGGCAGACACTGGACTCATCACTGTTGCCCGTCTGAGGGTTGGACGTCTTCACAGTGAAGAAGATTCGCTGTCAGAGCTTCAGACCACCTCTCATCTCCTTTCTCTCTTTGAATCCAGTGTCCACAGAACATGATCCAGACCCTAACTCCACCTCTGATTTCCTTCATGTTCACACTGGTACTGACAGAACTGGTTTCAGGTCCGATGAACCGTTTCAATGGAATGAGCTGAAAACTTTCCTCAGACTAGAGTCTCACATTTCCCTTTAAAACTTTATTGTCTGATTTATTCTGTGACTCTTCACTGTGTTTCCTCTTCATTCTTTGTTTTGTAGTTTCTTGTACTGTGTAATTGTGTTGTCTTTGTTGTTGAAGTGTGTTTTTGTGTTTGTTTCTTGTTCTCAGGTCTCTCTTGAAAAACAGATTTTAATCTGAATGAGACTGTTTTAGTGTTGAACACTCAGAACATTAGATCTGACAGTTTCAAACCACTCTCTATTTCTACCTTAGCTTTACTAAAATAAACAAGTGAGTTCTACTGTAACTTCAAGGAACTGTCACCTTCACTGTGGAACCACAAACTGTCTCTGTCTCATACAGAACAGACATCAGCTGCAGAGAGCCACAAGGAACATGTGTTGTTACATGAGCTGGTAACATGAACATCTTGTGCGTACCTGTGTCGCTGCCCAGCAGAGGCTGGTTAGCAAAGTGGTTGACGAAGTCTTGAAGCGTTGCAAACTCGTTAAACCCAAACACGTAGCTGTTGTCTCTGCGCGTCACGTGAAAGTGCTTCACTGAATCCTTGGCCCTGACGAACACACAGCATGTCATTTTGTCAAAGTCATGTCAGTGATGTTGAGTTATATGCAGCGGGACATGTCAACCAGGGGCCAGAACTCTGACTGTCAATAAAGATGGGCGTGGCCTCTGTAATGTCACCACAGGTTTCTGAAGCTCAGAGTGAGCTGCTCCACCGTCTGACTCCGACCTTTCATTAACAAAAGAAGCCAACTTTTGTTTTAAAGGTTACTAAATCTTTTGTAAACCATGCACAGACTTACTGTCTCTGTCAACACAATGATCTGAACATCAGATCAGAGAATAAATAAAGACATTAATGAATCTGATCAGACTTACTGCCAACTTTTGGTACTGGACAGTTTGTAACAGCCGGTGTAACATTCACATGAAGCACTGAGGGTCAGTTGTCAGATCTACATGAATTCACTTCAACATGTGGAGTAGATCCAGTGATTCACTGAAACTCATCAACCAGACTCACCTGACAGACAGAGCGAAGCAGCCTGGACCCTCATTACTGTTCCTCAGGAGGTAACTTCCATCACTCCCATTGGACAAGAGCAGGGCCTCTGCAGCGTGGCGGGACAGGTCATAGTGGTACCACCTTCAACAAAGGAAATCAATAACCTATAACACTGTGGTGAGGGTCAGCCCTGATCAGTTTAAAGAGGAGATTCACTAGCAGTTTGTGAAACAGTAAATCTCTGAGTCACAGTTCAGAGGTGATGTGTAGTCAAAGCCTCATGTTACATCACATGTGGAAAATGATGACGATGATGATGATGATAATCAGTTCAGAGACTTTAAACTTGGTAAAAAGGTGACTGATGTCAGATCAGGTGTGTGTCTCAGGAAGAGATATCCAGACTCTCTACAGACTCCATGTGACTGGCTCTGTCACAACACTGTCAGTATTGAGACCTGAGCACCGACAAACAACTAATAACTTAAAGAGTTCAGTCCTCCACTGAGGAACACCATGAGATACAGTGGAAAGCTCTGGAGAAAAGCTTTAGATTACAGTTGTCTGGGGTTTTTTTTAAACAGATGCAAAGGAAACCAGGAAGCTGATGTGAAAGTTCAGTATTTGCATTTACAGTTAGTGAGGATGTGAAAAAGTGACATCAACATAATAAGTCAGATAAACAAAGAAAACCTCAGTTCACTAATGATGTGAACAGTTTATCACGTCTACAGCAGACAGAGTCATCCTCATGCTTCTGACTGATTTCAGGTTTTTATTGATTCCATCATCAGGTCCTTATGACTGAAGGAGATTTAATCAGTCTGATGTGTGTCTGTGTCACAGTTCAAACGACATGGTCTCTGAACACAACCAAACTATCAGTGGTGATGTCATAACTAATGGAGCCACAGTGCTGCTGGTCCTGGATCTGGCTCTGCTCTCAGTGTCAATAAAGATGTCTATAGACATCCTGGTTCACAGATCACCTCATGCAGCTCCTGTTAACAGAGGACCTCAGTCCTCACAGATGTTACACTGATGTTGATGACAATGATGATGATAGACTGTGACACTGAGAAGTTAGCTTCTGGTTGGACAGTTGAGTTAAACAGACTCTGTGTGAAACTCACTTTAAAATCAGTGAAATGTGAAATCACAGAACAGCTAGTATGGCTATGTAGTGGTCTTTGATCTGGACCTGGTCTGAGGTGGTCTGAGGGCTATAATGAACTGGCTCCTTCCTGGTGAGTATTCACACCAGTTGCAACAGGTGACTCCTCCTCCACCTCCTCCAGCCTTGCTGCGCCTCCTTCATCTATCTTCTTCACCTATCCACAGACTGAGCTCCAGATCCACCAGAGGAGAAACAACCATTCTCTCCCTCATTCTGTCACTCTCCCCCTCTCTCTCACACACACATATTGCGCGCGTGCCAAAAATCAAATAATAATAATAACAATAAATCAATTACTCAGTTGATCCGGGGCTGTTCGCCTGCGATGTTATAAGCAGTCTGATGAGGAACTGACTGAGGATCGTTTATCGCACTGACTTTACGATAGTGTCGACTCGACACTGATCCACCATGACGGAGAATCAGATAGTTGCACTCAGACAGCCTCATCTGAAACCTGCAGCCTGTTCGATTACACCTTCAATCACACCGCTGCAGTGAGCCTTCACCGGCCTCTTAAACCAGGTGCAAGTGACTTCACCGTGTTACCGGTCTTACCCCAGAGTCTCCAGCTCGTCGCTCATGTCCTCAGCAGACGCAGATCTGTAGAGACTCATGTCCGCAGGTCCAGCCTCAGTCTGTGTCCTGATGGTCTGACTCCGCAGCAGCTACACAGAAGTGAAAGCTGTCGGACCCGCCCAACAGGAAATACGCTCTGCTAAGACGTTTTCAAGCACTGTTTCCCCTTTACATTTCTGTCAGGTAACATTCCTGAGGTACAGGTACATTCACCTGGACAGAAAACACAACCTGATAGGTGACTGAGGAAGAGTCTGGCTCTTCATGTTTTACATTTAAAACCAGAGCTCTAACAGGAAGTACAGAAGATATACTTAATGTACAGATAACTGAAGGGAACATGTAATATGATGTTCAGCCAATCAGTGCAGAGCAGTACTGTGGGCTATGACAGACCAATCAGACTGGATCTTATGTATCCTACTGTATATCTAACATGTAGATCCCTTGCTGGACCTCATCCTGTCATTTTGTGAGATATGTGGTTTAAACCTGCTGCTTCAGGCTGGTTGTCATTTCAAACCCATAAAGTTGAATTCATCACAAATCTCAAATACAGACAGCAAAATAAATCTGGCCCAAACCTGGCTCAGTGTACGCCCGGCTGCATGGCCCGAATCTGGCCCCTATACAACATGACTATGAGATGATACTTCAATATCTGGACCAGTTCTGGCACACACACAGAAAACCTTCCAGTTGTCAGCCAGCACCAGAGGAAAAGCTGGAATCTGATGTGGAAGTATCTGGGCCAGGCTCAGGCTGAGGATCATGTTGCTGTCAGCACACACTGCACAGATTACACAAGGTCTGAACAACACAGTTTATTTCATTATTGTAGCATCAGTACAAACAAGATTTGTAACATCATTACAAATTGGGGGGGGGGGGGGGCTTCAGTTGGTTCACTGAGACATAGCAGTGAGGTCAGATGCAGTAAGGTCACTTAACCTAAGGTCCTGACAAACTGCAGAGGTGAGCTCAGGTGTTTGGTCCTGATCTGGTTCGAGTCTGATTAAATCAGTAATGTTTCATCATGGGGTTTTCATTCAATCCAGATGTCAGTCACTGAGGTGGAGTCACATGACACAGACCTGGACTCACTGAGATGAGACCAGGGAGGACAGAGTGACAGCAGCACCACGTCCATCAATGCACAACTGGGTCAAATGACAACAGCCAGCAAACTGTAAACATGAGGTGTAGAGGTGGAGGTGGAGCTACAGCCTCAGGTTACACTGCACAGTAAATCATCAGTCAGAGGTTGAAACATTAACGACACAAACACACTCAGCTCAAGATTCATCCGCTCTGATCTGTGGTGAGGTCGTTGTGGAGATTAGCCTCACGCTCCTCTCTACTCTTCACACAGGCTTCAATTTGGAGGGGGAAGATTCCAGCAGACTGATCCAGAGTCAGCTCAGCGTGACTTACCACTGTGTGTCCGTCAGCAGGCAGGTCAACAGGTGTCAGACTATGGTCAACACCTGGATCACACCTGTCTGCCTCCTCCACTCAGACTCACACCTGGTTGTGCGAGAATGATCTCAGGTGAGCATCATAACAGACAGTCACCCCAACCCTCTGTCCATGAGCAACCCCACCCACTGAAGAAGGCCACAGGTGGTGGTTGAAAGCTCAGTCACACATTAGAAATAAGTTGTGATTTTCAGTGACCATGAGTCCAGCAGATGTCTTGTAACATCTGGTCTGGTGCTTCACATCCCTCCTTCCTATCAGAGGACCAATCAGCTGCTGTAGAGATATTATGGTCTGGTTCAGACCCTCAGTTCATTCAGGAACCAGTCCAGTTAAAACTGGCCTCACCAAGACCAGGTTCTTTGGCTGTTGACATCAGAATGAGTCAGAGTGTGTGTGTGTGTGTGTGTGTGTGTGTGTGTGTGCGTGTGTGTGTGTGTGTGTGTGTGTGCGTGTGTGTGTGTGGAGGTCAGGACACCACTGAGGCTGTGCTGGGCTCCAGACCCGGGTTGTGGACACACACTGGCAGCCTGTGGCCTCTGGAGTGGTCCAGGTTCCAGCTCCTCATCCTCTGGTGGTACTCCTCTGAGTCCAGCTGGTCCCTGTGAGCTGACCTAAGAGCAGCTGAGCGGTGGACAGTGTTGTGTAGAGCCCGGATCAACATCCTGCAGACGAGAACACACAGGACAGAGTCACAGACACAACTGGCTCCTGCTCCAGTCTGATGAAAAAACATTTGTCCGCTCTTAGTAACTCCGACTCTTCAGGTTCAACCCCAGATGTTTCTACACCTGGACTGGAGTCCACCTGTGGTAAATCAGCTGACTGGACACATACTTGTTTTTTCACCTGCCTTACCTCTGTGTTGATGTTCACTTCTTCTCTGTCAGAACATGATAAACACATGTTCAGTGATTGGTCAGTGTCTCTGTTCTGTCACAGATACAGAGACTGAGCCCACGTCTCTCTGGGTTATAATAATTTATAACACACAGTTTGTCCACCAGAGGACACCAACATTTTATTGTGTCTGTATACCTTGGTCACTGTTTTCTCATAATTAAGTCTAATTAAGTTTATGTTGTGTTGATGTAAATAAAATGACTATGGACCAGATTTAATAATAACCATTATTTTTATAGCTCTTCACATACACAGATTCGTTGACAAATATAAAAGGAGAGAGGGAATTAAAACTCAAAGAGTTAATTATTGATTTATAGATAATTAAACAGTTTTTAGTTGTTCTATAAAGATGAGCCCCCCCAACCCGATATTTCCTGATATTGTGTTCTATGGTTCAGGTGCTTGATGGTTGTTCAGCTATTTATGACACTATATTTATAACAATATTTAATTTAATGTGTTTTAACTGTAGCTGCCTCAGTGACTGAGCAGTGGAAAGACTGAGCTCAGAGTCTGTGGAAATCAGTCACATCGTTATGTGTGTGTGTGTGTGTTGTCTGCCCTAACTTTGACTTCCCCACTGATGAGGACCAGTCTCAGCTGCTCTGGAAACAGACCTGACCACTCAGTCCGGAGGTGCAGTGAAGTCTGTGGGTGTGCAGATGGTTGTGTTTGTTGTGTGTGTTTTTTACAGTATTGTGTATTTGAGGGTGTGTGTGTGTACCTGGGTAATAGAGCTGTCACTGTCGTAACAGCACATATGATGTAGAAGAGAGGCTGGGACATCTGAAGAGTCTCCACTCCCACAGGGTTGGTGGGTGGGCTGCAGGTCACACAGGACACAGAGAAGAGCAGCACGAAGCCAAAGTAGGAACCAGCACTGAGGACCATGACCAGGACGTGAATCCAGGTCTGCGAGACAACACAGACGATCAGACACTACACACCTCAGTCTGTATAACTCACAACATCCAGGACACACAATCAAACAGGGTGTAGTGCAGCTCTGTGTCTGACCAGAGTGTGACTCTCCAGGACCTGGTGCAGCAGGATGATGAGGAGGGCGGAGGCGTTGATGGGGGAGCCGAAGGTCAGCTCCCCAACATCTGAACCTGCAAGAGCCTGAGACAGACACACAACAGTATCACACAACAGTATCACACAACAGTGTCACACAGCAGTGTCACACAGCAGTGTCAGAGCTGGAGGTGACTACATGAGTTTACTGCTGTATGATGGTAACACACCAAGATCAGCTGGGGGGTTAGAGCACGTTTCTACAGGCAGCTACATCAGCTGATCAGATCAATAATGACCTGACTGAACGATCAGATCAATAATGAACAGACTATGTAATAAGATCAATAATGAACAATCAGATCAATAATGAAGTGATTGAACGATCAGATCAAAAATGAACTGACTTGAACTATCAGATCAATAATGGACTGATTGATCAATCAGTTCGATAATGAACTGACTGAATGATCAGATCAAAAATAAACTAAAAGAATGATCAGATCATATATGAACTGACTGAACGATCATATCAATAATGAACTGATTGAACAATCAGATTAATAATGAACTGACTGAACGATCAGACACTTACAAAGTAGGGGATGAAGAAGCAGATGAGACTTTGGTAAAATGCATCCAGGACTGTGATCCAGAACATGTAGGGGACGTAGACCTGCAGAGACAGGATCATGTGTGAGTGTCAACAGGAAGGACTGAGGTCTCAGTGCAGACTCAGGTCATGTGACACTAAAACAGAAGCTGTTTGAGTCGCTCAGAGAGAAGACGGCCTCAGGATGATCAGTACATTTTATATCTTTGTCCTCAAAAACGAAGCATCATTTATATTTAATAACCATATTCCCTACATTAACTATATTCACTGTAATCACTATGATCACTGTGATCACTTTAATCAGCAGAAGAGCAGAAACAGCTGTTCATGGTTTCACTTCCCTGTTAGAACCAAAACTTCTATTTACAACCATGAGCTCAGGAGCTGAGAAACAAGTCAGTTACAGTTTCTACAGAGGACGATGACATCATAGTGTGGGCGGGGCAAACTGAATTTTATATTACTTTGATACTGTTAGTGCTACTACTGTTAATACTATTAGTACTACTGCTACTGCTAATACTAATGATAAAAATAATAATAAGTTCATACATTAAAGGGAAAACAAGCAAATATCATCTTGACAAATGATCAGTGATCAGTCTGATCATCTATTATCACAACAACCTGATGTAACAGACCTGTAATTAATAATAATCAATTTATATCATAAGTAATTCATACACACTGACACACTAACACACATGTACTCATGAACACACATGTATTCACCAACACACATGTACACACTGACACATACACTAACACACTAGCACACATACACAGTACGATTATAATTCATACAGTACAATTGTAATTCACATTGGCAGTAATGACACCTGATTACGCCAATCTCAGATCACTAAGATTACTGTGGAGTCAGTGTGTACTTAGGCAAAAACAATGTCTGACTCCACAGTGTTCTCTGGGCCCCTACCCAATCTGACCGGTGATGACATGTAAAGCCGCTTGTCATCGTTCAACCGCTGGTTATCAAGGTGGTGTTCTGGCAACGATGTGGGCTTTGTTGATAACTGGCAGACTTTCTGGGGAAGACCTGGTCTAATTAGACGAGACGGCTTACATCCCACGCTGGAAGGAGCTCCTCTCATATCTAGAAATCTGACTGACTTATTAGAAAGCCAAAGCCATGACAATCCAGAGCTGAGACCAGGAGGCAGAGTCGCAGTCTTACACTCTTCTCTGCGCTTCTTAGAGCAGTCGCTGCCATTCACCCCCGAAAAACTGTGTCTGTCCCCCGACCACCTACATTTAAATATAATAAATCAAAAGTGAACAGAGGAGGAGTTAGACATGAAAACCTAATAAACAATTAACACAACTGTTATTCCAGAACCAAATAATAGGAAAATTAAATGTGGATTATTGAATATCAGATCACTCTCATCTAAATCTCTACTAGTCAATGATCTGATAACTGATCATCATGTAGATCTGCTCTGTCTGACTGAAACCTGGCTGCAGCAGGATGAATATGTTAGTTTGAATGAATCAACACCCCCCACTCATGTTAATGTTCATATCCCTCGAAGCACAGGCAGAGGAGGAGGGGTGGCAGCCATTTATCACTCCAATTTATTAATAAATCCTAAGCCTAAGATTAATCATAATTCATTTGAAAGCCTTATTCTTAGTCTGTCTCACCCAAACTGGAAAACACAAAAACCAGTCCTACTAGTTACTGTATATCGTCCACCTGCCCCGTACTCTGAGTTCTTATCTGAGTTCTCAGACTTTTTATCTGAGTTAGTTCTCAGCACAGATAAAGTTATCATGGTGGGTGATTTTAACATTCATGTAGATGTTGAAAGTGACAGCCTGAGTCATGCATTTAATTCATTATTAGACTCAATTGGCTTGTTAATGAACCCACTCACTCTTTTAACCATACCCTTTATCTGGTTCTGACTTATGGGATTGACATTGAATATCTAACAGTATTTCCCAGGTACCCTCTTTTATCTGACCATTTTCTGTTATTATTTGAGTTTTCAGTCATGGACTACACAGCAATTGGAAAAAAAATCCATTACAGCAGGTGTCTCTGTGACAATACCATTAGCAAATTTAAAGAAAGAATCCCATTGGTATTAAGCCCACTGCCATGTATCAATACAGTAGGGGACAGTTCTCTTAACTTCACATCCACACAGGTTGATGATCTTGTTGACAGTACTGTAGCCTCACTGCGTGCAACACTAGATACTCTGAGAAAGAAGGTAGTGAGTCAGAGAAGGCTAGCTCCATGGTACTGTTGGAATCTCAAGCCATGGGTTCTGAAAAGAACAATGGAGAGGCCTACATGTCCCTCCAAAAGCCTGAGTCTCAAGCCATGAATCCTGAAGAGAACAATGGAGAAACCTACATGTCCCTCCATTAGCCTGAGCCAGAGTTGGTCTACCGTTTGGCCGAGGCCAGGCATTCTCAGCAGGAATCCCCGGTGACGTCACTCAGGTAATAAAAGCGGCGCTGTGACCCTCCTCCTTCGCTTATTCCTGTGCACCAGTTACAGTAGAGAGCTACTCCAGCTCTCTCCGCGACTCGGCTGCTGAAAGGGAGCAATCTGCAAACATTTGACCTCTTTCCACAACTTCTGAAAGCCCAGGCCACAGTCTTCAACTCGCAGGCCAAGCGCACAGACTGCTGTTCTTTGTTTCCTTTTTGTTTTTTTCATCTTTCGGATCCGACGTAGATGCAGTCAGCTGATTTTACGTTCTGAGAGGACGAGCACGCAGACTTTGTTAAGGACAAAGTTCACCGTCCCTCATCTGTGATCTTCCCGCTGCCACCGAGGAACTCATCACTGTCATCGCCAGGAGAGCGAGACACGACTCGTCGAGCTCCCGGCCAAGGGCCGAGCTGTGGAGAGTCAGAGCGGACTTTCTTTTTCTAACTCCGAAGGATCGGAGCAACTCACAGGAAGAGGCTGATGTCTGGGCAGAGACACAATTAGTGTAGCGTGTTGTATTGTGCTATCGACTTATAAGTGCTGCATATCCTGTTGTTTTAGATCGTTCATTGTGATCAGCTTAATAAGCCAAATATCACTAGTTATCCGACCAGACGAACTCTGGTTCTCTGGCTCCCTTATTGTGTAGTGATGTTGTGGTGATTATTAACTGTGGTGACGATCTCTTGTGGACTCTTTCCTCTCTTCACCTTTATTCTCCCTCTTTTCTCCCAATCACGCACCTCATCTACATCTCTCTCACATTCAGGCCCTAGAGTGTGATCGCGTCATCCACGTAAAGTTCCAGCCCTCCCTTTGTTCTCGTTGTTCATGCCATTCACACTCTGTGGCCAGCCGCCATCTTGGCTGTAGCAAGTACCTCCCGCTGCCGCCATCTTGGCTCCTACTGACACGTCACTCACGTGATTTCGTCACCATCCTCTCCGTGCGTTCACACCAAACGCGATGGACGCGATGTCATCACGCGAGTATCGCGTCGCTCGACACATTTGTGTCACATTTGTGATCATCGCTTCATCGCGCGATGACGCAATCCACCTCCCGCTATTTTCTTCACATCCCGCTGTTTTATTTCTTTCTCTCGTCAACCATGGCTGAGTTAACAACCGTAGCTGCGCTTTATCTGTTGTGGACGTCTGATTTAATTAAGACGTCCACAATCCAGCTGTACCTCCTTGCTAACCTTCTTCCAGGCATTATCTTTTTTGTTCTGTCCCGGTAAAAGTGGGACGTTGTGTCGTATAGCTCCGTGTATCCACCATGGATGTATTATAAGAATAAGGTCTTACAATACATCCATGGTATCCACAGACAGCCACAATAATTTTCTCCTCCATTTTTTGAAATGTGCGTCTGACGTAACTACGTTGGTGGCGTGGTTTGGACATCAACGCTGATTGGATGTCGCGGCACAGCGTCACGCGATGTCGCTTAAAAAGTTCAAATTTTTCAACTTCAAGCGATACACGCGATGACGCGATGGACGCTTCATCGCTTCATCGCGTGTATCGCGTCGCTCCTATCGCCCGAATCGCGTCGCCCGGCGCAGCATCGCGTGTCATCGCGCCATTTACATTGACTTTGAATGGAAAATTGTGGCGTCCATCGCGTTTGGTGTGAACGCACCGTCACTCACACACACACACACACACACACAGTTGTTACATATGTGTTTTGCCTGTAATTATCTAGTTACTAACCAATGTTTGTTTTAGTTATAGTTGAATTATAATCGGTTTAATATCAAGTAATGTTATTTTGAATAATTATTACTCTTATTAATAAATCCTGTTATAATTTAACTCGTTGTCTGTGATTATTGTGGCTATATTTGTGATAACAGCTGGATTCAGGACAGTCAGTGCTCGAATTTACCCTTCAATTAACCTTCTGAGACTGCATTTTGAGCCATCAATTTGGTCATTGGTCCCTGGTGACAGGGTGGTGCCCCGAGGTTACTACTGGTAGTAAACATTTATTTATATATATATATATATATATATATATATATATAGATATAGATATAGATATAGATATAGATATATATATATATATATATATATATATATAGATATATATATAGATATAGATATATATATATAGGTGATTATCCCTGATAATCATTAATATTATACGCCAATAACCAAATTGCCCCTACCTGTGCCCCAACAGTACAACTCAGAAACACGAGCTTAAACACATGTACACACTTACACACACGTACTCACTAACACACATGTACACGCTAACACACTAACACACATGAACTCACTAACACATGGACACATTAACACACATGTACATGCTAACACACACTAACACAAACTATCACACTAACACACTTACACACATCTACACACTAACACACACTAACACACATGTACTCACTAACACACATGTAAACCCTAACACACATGAACTCACTAACACATGGACACATTAACACACATGTACATGCTAACACACACTTACACAAACTATCACACTAACACACGAACACACATGTACTCACTAACACACATGTACACGCTAACACAGTAACACACATGGACACACTAACACACATGGACACATTAACACACGTGTACGCGCTAACACATATGTACACGCTAACACACACATACTCACGAACACACATGTACTCATTTACACACATGGACACACTAACACACACTAACACACGTACTCACTAACACACATGTACACACTAACACACATGGACACATTAACACACGTGTACATGCTAACACACACTTAACACACAAGGACACATTAACACACGTGTACGCGATAACACATATGTACATGCTAACACACACGTACTCATTTACACACACTATCACACTAACACACATGTACTCACTAACACACATACTCACTAACACAAATGTACACACTAAGACACGTGTACACAATAACACACATGTACTCACTAACACACAGCCTGAAATCAGCCTGAAATCTACAATCTCTGAAGTTGAAGCTTCATTTAAGAGTCTCCAGTTCTCTGTGTCACTGCAATGTTGTGTGTGTGTGTGTGTGTGTGTGTGTTATTTTATGTGCTATTATAGGTTTTTGTGTGTGTGCGCTCACCTTGGAGGTCTGTGCAGCCTGGTAGAGCTCAGGTGACCCCATTAGAGTGTCTGCAGGTAAGTCCTGGTCCAGAACACCGTAGATGAGGGGAGGGATGGAGGTGAAGAGCAGGTTGAAGAGGATGAGGACCCAGGAGTTGGTCATGACGCTCCCAGAGAACCCGCAGAAGAACTGATACCAGAACAGCAGGTTCACATACATCTGCAGACAGAGACCAGGATCAGGGATCAGGGTCCTCACAACATCTGGATGGGTTAGTTTTTGGTCTTTACTCTCAGCTGTAGTGTGTGGATGCATAAATATCTAGGTTTCATGGTTTCATGGCACCGTCCTCAGACCTGAGGCTGATTCATCATCACATGTCCTGCTGCCTTCAGGTTCTGCAGGGATTTAGAGAACTGAGGCTACAGTATAGAGAAACTGTCAGAATTACTAATCACCAATCTTCAATTCAATTCAATTTTATTTGTATAGCGCTAAATCATAACATAGATTATCTCAAGGCACTTTACAGGGTAAGGTCAAGACCATACTTTGTTACAGAGAAAAACCCAACAGTTCTCAGTTTTAAGCCTGATCTCAAAGGTAGAGAGGGGGTCTGCCTCCCGAACCCACACTGGGAGCTGGTTCCACAGGAGAGGAGCCTGATAGCTGAAGGCTCTGCCCCCCATTCTACTCTTACAAACTCTGGGAACCACATGTAGACCTGCATTTAGAGAGCGAAGTGTCCTACTGGGAAAATAGGGAAGTATAAGCTCTTTAAGGTACGATGGTGCCTGATCATTAATGGCTTTGTAGGTGAGGAGGAGGATTTTAAATTCTATCCTGGATTTTACAGGGAGCCAATGCAGAGAAGCTAACACAGGAGAGATGTGATCTCGTTTCCTAGTTCCTGTCAGTACTCGTGCTGCTGCATTTTGGATCAATAGGAGGCTTTTTACAGCATATTTGGGACATCCTGACAATAAACAGTTACAGTAGTCCAATCTTGAGGTAACAAATGCATGAACTAGCTTTTCAGCTTCCTTTAGACACAGAATGGGTCTGATTTTTGCAATATTGCGCAGGTGGAAGAAGGCTGTCCTAGAGACTTGCTTTATATGTGAAGTAAGGACAAGTCCTGGTCAAAAGTGACACCAAGGTTTCTGACTGTAGCACTGGAGGCCAAGGTGATGTCATCCAGAGTCAGTATATTATCACATAGTGTATCTCTGAGGTGTTTTGGGCCAATTACAATAACTTCAGTTTTGTCTGAGTTTAAGAGTAAGAGATTACTGGTCATCCAGGTTTTTATGTCCTTTAGACACACCTGAAGCTTGGCTACTTAGTCTCACCTGGCTTTCTTCAGATCAGTGAACACCTCTTTCATTTAAATGCATCTAAATCTTTAATTAAAATACTTTATTCAGATTTGAACCATTATCAAATTGTTACTCTTTGCTCCACGTGGTTCATTTGCTCCTGTTAAGTAGCAGCAAAGAGACAAGTCCAGACCTGTGGTTCAGAGACCACATCAACAACTGACTGGCACTGCCTCCCTTAAACAAACTGCCCACCAGTGAGTGAACCTGAGGTGTGTGTGAACGGCTATGTGTTAATGTTCCTCCTGTTTCTGTCACTCACCATGTTCTTGTAGATGAAGTACAGGACCATGTTGGCCAGTCGAGACCAGCACCAGTGACCATGGACCAGCAGCAGCTTCCTCAGGTGTTTAAACCTGGAGATGGCAAAGTCACTGGACATGACAGCCTGAGGATAGACAGACACACACACACACGCACGCACACACACACACACACACACACACACACACACACACACACACACACACACACATACACACACACACACATTAGACCACAAGGACACACTCTCTCTTCTGACTTCCTCCCTCCTCTTCCTCACGCACAGCTCCTCCTCTCATGAACTAAAGCTGAAACATGTTTTGGACGATGTGTGTGTTAACAAGTGTGAATCTCACACTCAGGTCTGTCAGTGTTGATATGACCCTGCTGACACCTGAGATAGTCACATGACCACAGCTGACTGAACAGGTGATGATCCTGAGGACCTGTGTGGTTTCAGCAGTTCTGTCAGGTAAGTAGTCCTCACCTGCATCCCCTCCTGACCAGATATCCCGATGCCCACGTCAGCCGTCTGAATCATGCTCACATCGTTGGCTCCGTCACCTGAATGACCAAAAACGCGTGTCACGTTTACAAGACTTCCTGTTGGATGATGCTCTCCTCAGCTGACATTAGCATCATCGATTCTAGTGCAGCTACAACAGTCCAGGTAAACAGCTGATGGATCCTCAGGTGTGGACATGATATTTATATACACAGTACACACAGGAAGAATTTATCTCTGTTCATGACCTAGCACCAGGTGAGAATCTCTCAGGATGCAGAATCAGTCCTTACCCACAGCCAGGGTCATGACACCAAGCTGGTCCCGGATCAGCTGGACCACCTGGCTCTTCTGCAGTGGAGTGGACCTGCAGCAGATGACTGCTTTACATCTGCAGCTGAGCTGGAGGAAGTGGCTCTGCAGCTCCTCCTGTAGGGCCCAGTCCAGGGTCTGGCCGTCGATGACCAGGATGAAGCTGCCTGAGGATGACTCATCATCATCCTGACCACACTGCACCTCCAGTTTGAGCTCCTCAAGGAGAGCTGCACATGCCTCCTAGTGTGAGAGAAATCAGTGCTGTCACAGAGACTTACCGATCATTCAGAGTGTAGAGACCGAAGCTGGAACTGCTGCCAAAGGGGGGTCTACAAAGTCTTTGATTAAGGCTTTGAATCATGTAAATAATGAGAGCTTGTAATAAATGTGTTATTGGGTGTAAACTGATGTGTGTAAAATTACATCTACAACACAATAGGGTGAAGGCCTGGAGACGTTCTGCAGCTGGGGGATCAGGTCTTCCTGTTTGTTATAGACCACATGGTCTTTGGTTTAACACCTTGGTCAGAATCATTCATCATGAATGAACCTGACCATTCATGATACCCCCCCTCCCAACTGACCCTGCTCCCACAGTTGGCCGTCAGCAGCTGGTCGTTGGGACAGAGCAGTTTGCAGGCATAGGCAATGTTGATGGCTGTCTCCTGTTTGTCTCCAGTCAGGACCCATACTTTGATCCCAGCCCTCTGAAGAGCCTCGATGGTCTCTGGAACCTCCTCCTGCAGCCGGTCCACGATCCCTGTGGAACCTGAAAACACACAGAGACTCTGAAGTCCTGCTGTCCCAGCTGAGCGTGTTGGACTAAAGAACAAAGGATTCTGAGTTTAATCTGCAGTGTCAGAGACAGAGCTGTGAGTCGGTGAGGTGAACAGGTAACAGTGTGGACCCCTACCCAGCAGGGTCAGGTTGGTCTCCAGTCTCTGGGCCGACTCCAGCAGCAGCTCCTCTCTGTTCTCGATGCTGCTCTCTGCCAGCAGCTGCTTCTTCATCCACTCCTCATATTCCTCCTCCCCCAGGACCTGTGGGACACCGAGCACGGTCATTACAGACTGACACGGCCCTGCCCCCATGCTGTGATTGGACAGCTGATTATTTTTCATCTTGACATGGAGGGTCTATGTTATTAAAGTTACTGAAGGCTCTGAACTGCAGCACAGACTGGATTTCTGTGTGATGTTATTTATTTTCTTTGTTCTGTCTCAGTTTGATGATGATAAATTAAGTGAAATAAAAACATTTTCCTCAGGTGTGTTTTACCTTCTTGGCGAAGCAGAGTGTGCGGAGACCTTCTCTGGCGTAGCTGTCTAAGTGTTTCTGGGTCTGGTCTCTGATGTGGATTTCCTGAGCCCTCGCTGCACCTGAACACATCACAGAGACAGGTCTTCAGTCAGGACTGTGTAGGCTCACTGCTCAGTCATGTTCTCTCTGGTAGTTACCTGTGGAGGTCTCAGACAGGTCCATGATGACGGAGTCGGCTCCCTTGGTGTAGACCATCACGTGTCCTGTGAGCGGGTGCCGGACCACCACTGACATCCTCTTCCTGTTGGAGTCAAAGGGCAGGACGTGGAGCAGCTGGACAGCCAGGGAGCTGATTCCCGGCAGGTCCACCAGCAGGCTGTCTGCAGAGCGCCCCCTCAAGGTGCAGCGGTATGCCCGGGCCGCATGGACCAGGGCTGCCTCGTCTGGACTCTCTGCTTCATACAGCAGTTCATCATCAGTGTCACTTTCAGAGTCCACCTCCAAACCCTGTCTGGACCCGTCAAGGTCCGTCCTGGTTTCCTTATTATCACTCTCTGTCTTCCTGTCCTCTGCCTGTGCACCATCTGCCCCCTCCTCTCTGGAGGACAAGTCCAATTTACGCCTTGAGTGGGAGATCTCCAGGTTGCTCTCTTGGCCCGGTTCTGACCCATCTGAGGTGCTGCTGGGAGGTGTGGAGTCTGTGAAGGAGCTGGCCTTACCCCAGGTGAACAGTCTGCTGGTGAAGTTGCGGGGGCTGCCTTTGGTCTGGGGAGGGGAGAGGGTGGAGAGGGCAGAGAAAGGGGAGAAACTGAAGCGCTGGAACATCAGTTTGATTTCCTCCAGAGACCTGAGGGGGGTCTGAGATTCAGGCACCTGCAGAGGAAGACGAGGAAGAACAAGGACAAGGAAGATGAGATCAGTTTGTCTGTAGCTTCAGACAGACTTAATGGTACTAAAATAATATAATGTAATGTAATGTAATATAATATAATTCAATATAATATAATACATTGTACATTAGTGTCAGTCAGAGGACATACATATGTATATAGAGCTGTAGACTGATGTATCACACTGTGACCCAGAGTCAGTGATGCAGATAAAAGTCTCTTCACTCATTGACCAGCTCAAAGGTGTTGAGAGGGGGCCCCACCAGGAATGATGTGTGACACCTGGTGACTGCTCACCTGTATATACAGGTGTTCACCTGTACCTGTATATACAGGTGATCACTTGCCCTCACATTCAGTGACTCAGTGTGGGGAGCAGAGCCCCCACCCACTGAATCAGTCCACACAGTGTAAACAGACAAACAGCTGATCCTGATCTCAGATGTGTTGGGGGTCTTCTCCACGGCTCCTCAGGTGTCACAGGTGATGTGCTCACCATGTGTCGAGGCTGACTGGGCGAGGACACCACCACGCTGTTACAGATGACCAGAGCCAGGAAGAAGTCTGTGATGTAGGTGAGCTCCAGGCTGGAGGGAGTCCCAGAGGAGTCCTGGCTCAGGGGTGGGACCGGAGAGCAAAACCAGTTCAACTTCCTGAGCAGCTCAGGGTCTGGGACCACATCCTTCTCCTGGACACAGACACAGAGCAGCAGCAGCTCATCCACCACAGGTTGAGCTCACAGTAACACTTTATTCTGAAGTTTGTTAATTGTAGTGTACAGGAAACAGGAAACAGCTGATTCACATAATGAAAAAGAGAAACGTGGATCATTACAGATCTACAGACAGGTTGGGGTGGGTGTCAGGTGGGACTCCCTGAACCTGAGTCAACTACTGTGTCTATAGGTGAACGTGTGTCTGACCATGCGGCTGCAGAAGGTGTTGGTCCTGGGCTGCACATGATTGGATGGCTGGTCCTCCTCTTCTGACTCTGCAGTGAGCGTGTGCAGAGACACGGAGCTGCGGTTACAGCTGAGGGAGTGACAGCTCAGAGACTTCCTGCTACAGCCCGACCTCAGAGTCACCGACTGACCAGCTGACCGGCTCCTCTCCTCGTACACCTCCAGCCTCCGAGCTGCAACACACACACACACACACACACTGAGCTGTTGCAGCACAGACACACACACACACTGAGCCTGCAGCACAGACACACACACACACACACACACACACACACACACACACACACACACACACACACACAGAGCCTTTAGCACAGACACACACACTCTGAGCTGCTGCAGCACAGACAAACACACTGAGCTGCTGCAGCACAGACACACACACACACACACACACACACACACTGAGCTGCCATGTTGAGTTCAGAATCATAAGAATCTTTAGTTTTTCCCTTAGTTTGGTCACTTTGGTTTAATTGACTTTAAGTGATTCCTTAAGTATAAGACTAAGAAAAATACTTAAATACTGCAATGAACATTTGAAGGAAACCTTAAGGAGAAGACTTAAGGTGACAGTTGTGGTCATGTGACGTGGGGGTGAGTGAGGTAGTCACGTGTAGTCATTGTGTTACCTGCAGTAGCCCTTCACTTTTCCACATTTTGTTATGTTACAGCCTTATATGGATTAAATTCATTTTTTACCTCAAAATTCTACACACAATACCCCATAATGACAAAGTGAAAAAAGTTTGCTTGAAAGTTTTGAAAATATATTAAAAATAAAAAACAAAAATATAATATGTACATAAGTATTGATAGCCTTTGCTCAATACTTTGTTGAAGCACCTTTGGCAGCAATTATAGCCTCAAGTCTTTTTGAGTACGATGCTACAAGCTTGGCACACCTATCTTTGGGCAGTTTCTCCCATTCTTCTTTGCAGAACCTCTCAAGCTCCATCAGGTTGGATGGGGAGCGTCGGTGCACAGCCATTTTCAGATCTCTCCAGAGATGTTCAATCAGGTTCAAGTCTGGGCTCTGGCTGGGCCACTCAAGGACATTCACAGAGTTGTCCCGAAGCCACTCCTTTGTTATCTTGGCTGTGTGCTTAGGGTTGTTGTCCTGTTGGAAGATGAACCTTCGCCCCAGTCAGAGGTCCAGAGCGCTCTGGAGCAGGTTATCATCAAGGATGTCTCTGTACATTGCTGCATTCATCTTTCCCTCGACCCTGACTAGTCTCCCAGTTCCTGCTGCCGGAAAACATCCCCACAGCATGATGCTGCCACCACCACGCTTCACTGTAGGGATGGTATTGGCCAGGTGATGAGCGGTGCCGGGTTTCCTCCAGACGTGACTCTTGGCATTCAGGCCAAAGAGTTCAATCTTTGTTTCATCAGACCGGAGAATTTTGTTTCTCATGGTCTGAGAGTCCTTCAGGTGCCTTTTAGCAAACTCCAGGCAGGCTGTCATGTGCCTTTTACTGAGGAGTGGCTTCCGTCTGGCCACTCTACCATACAGGCCTGATTGGTGGAGTGCTGCAGAAATGGTTGTCCTTCTGGAAGGTTCTCCTCTCTCCACAGAGCAAAGCTGGAGCACTGTCAGAGTGACCATCGGGTTCTTGGTCACCTCCCTGACTAAGGCCCTTCTTCCCCGATTGCTCAGATTGGCCGGGCGGCCAGCTCTAGGAAGAGTCCTGGTGGTTCCAAACTTCTTACATTTACAGATGATGGAGGTCACTGTGCTCATTGGGACCTTCAATGCTGCAGAAATGTTACCCTTCCCCAGATCTGTGCCTCGATACAATCCTGTCTCGAAGGTCTACAGACAATTCCTTGGACTTCATGGCTTGGTTTGTGCTCTGACATGCACTGTCAACGATGTGACCTTATATAGACCGGTGTGTGCCTTTTTAAATCATGTCCAATCAACTGAATTTACCACAGGTGGATTCCAATCAAGTTGTAGAAACATCTGAAGGATGATCAGTGGAAACAGGATGCACCTGAGCTTAATTTTGAGTGTCTTGGCAAAGGCTGTGAATACTTATGTACATGTGATTTTTTTTGTTTTTTATTTTTAATATATTTGCAAAAATTTCAAGCAAACTTTTTTCACTTTGTCATTATGGGGTATTGTGTGTAGAATTTTGAGGTAAAAAATGAATTTAACCCATTTTGGAATAAGGCTGTAACATAACAAAATGTGGAAAAAGTGAAGCGCTGGGAATACTTTCTGGATGCACTGTAGCTCAGGGAACACAGCACACTAACAGAGTGAATAGCAGCTGTATTCAGGGTCAGTAGGAAAAATGTGTTATCGACAATTTTAGAAGACGCCACTGAAACAATCCAACATCTATTTAAATGTTCACACCCCCATGTCACATGACCACAACTATCACTTTAACCCTCCTGTTATGTTCATTTGTCAGGAACAGCAGTGGTGTTCCCGGGTCAATTATCCAAAAGATGTCCGAAACCAAAGAAATCCTAACAAGCACTGTGAATATTTCATTACTAACTCCATTACTAACTATTCTATCAATATTTAGTGCAATGGTGTTCCTTACCTCTAACAGGTAATGGTTCAATTAGGATAATTCACTCGTTTTTCATTAAAAAAATGCATGTTCAAACTTTTTTTTTAAATGTTTCACCACTTTATTGCTTTTGAAAGACCAACTTATGAAACACAATAGTTTTACTTAACATTGTAATAACCCTGTGCCATGTCGAGCACGACCCTTGTGCCCTGATTCTTCTCTGGGGCTTCTCCAACCGGCTTTCCAGTGTAAACCTGCACGTTCAATGCACAGCTGGTGTTAGCATCACATGCTGCCCAGATTTTTATTCCATATTTAGCTGGTTTGGAAGGCATGTATTGCCTAAATGGCCAGCGACCTCTGAATGCCACCAGCCTTTCATCCACTGTGATATTAGGCCTGGGTTATAGAGTAGTAGTTGCTCTACCCACTTGTCCCACACAGTCCTAATAGCTGCCAGCTTGTCTCTCTCCCGTCTACCAGCCCTTGTCTCTCGATTATCAAATCGGATTACTCTGGAGAAAATGTGAAAAGTCTCCAGAGACATTGTGGCTCGAAATATAGCCCTGCCTGTCTCTGCATCCCACAGACTGGCTGTCGATTCATCCTTCGACTTATAGCAAGGATGAGGAGCCCCAAATATGCATCTAAATGTGTTTTGTCTAGCTCCTTCCAATTCTCCCCAAAAACACGCCTCCCTTCCAGATTAGTCATTTCCAGAATGATTTTCTGTATTGAATCTGGCATGACCAGCTCAAAAGTTGACTTGATGTCAGTCACACGAGTCATTGCCATCCTAGTGGGCCCTGGCACTGTCTTGATTATGTTTTCTGCAGACAGTTTTGCCTGACGCATATTTGGGGATGAAGACCACTGTATTTCACCATTTTTTGACATGAATGTCTTGCTTGGAGGAATAGGAATAGCAATTCCCTCATCTGGTTCAAAATCAGATTCATTAGAATCAGAATTTAGCTCAAGATGGTCTTCATCTTCAGACACATCCTCCTCCATTTCACTGTCATGATCAATGATGACTTGCTTCTGCTGCTCATTTTGTAAAGGTTTGCCTGACAGAGTGTAATGTTGGTAGGACTCCCATGCAGAGAATCTTTTATATGTTTTGCCCCTCCCCTGTTGAGTGCCCACTGAATGTGGGTGGAGTTTTCCCGCAAGAACATAAATGGTTCTCGTCAAATATAATAGCACCTGCACCTGTGTGTGTGCGATCTGTGTGTGTGTGTGTGTGTGTGTGTGAGAGTGATTGGGATGAAATATGTCTCATAGTTGCAAAGAAAAAAATAGTCTGACATTTCTGACACCCTTTTACCTCCAGTTTGACTGCTGGGTCAAATTGACCCGAACAGTATCTAAGTGACAAACATGCAGGGGGTGGTTGCAAATATGTGAGATGAACCATTTTCATATTACATGTTGATTACACTAATTAAGGCAAGCAGAAGAAGTTTCATACTGAAAAAATACTTTTAACTATTTTTCCTAGATCTTCAAACTTTAAAACGGGTCAATTTGACCTGGAACATAACAGGAGGGTTAAGGGTCTTTTGTGCAACTGTTTTTATTTTCAGGAAATTCAGACTTTAAGCATACCAGTCTGTTCACCTGTCTCTATATACCTGAACACTGACAGACTCTTCCTCACCTGGAGAGAGAGACTCTGGTGTCAGCTGATCAGCTGATCGTCAGCAGCTGTCCACTAAATCAGGGATCAGCCTCTGATTGATTTATTTTGACAATTGATCCACTGACATATTCCTGGACCTGCACACACTACAGCAGTGGTCCTACTGGACCTGCTGGACCTCTGCTCTGTGAGTCACATGATCAGTTCTCACCGTTTTCCTCGTGAGGATACTCCACCCCATAGATGCTACAGCGGCGAAACACCATCTTGTTTTCTGTCAGCG